>NC_054558.1:12567277-12762277 GCF_017654505.1 Polyodon spathula
AAATGGATGCTTACTGGAGCAAATGAGTGGAGGGTATTTATGTCTTTGTTGATATTACAAGGGGTTGTAAAGAACCGATTTATTCTGCTGATGAACTTCGCAAGTAACAATGCATATAACAGCGATACACATCCATAACCAAAACCATCGAAGATAGAAAGTAAGTTTACCACATCCATCACCCTGCATGATGTAATTGGACATTTGCGATGCATGTTTTCTAATGTATATGTACTAGATAAAGGAGGATGTGTGGTCCATTTGGTCCAGTGGTGATAAAAAGGGTTTGAACCAGTAGGTCCCCGGTTCAAATCCCAGCTCACTGATTGACTCACTGTGTGACTCTGAGCAAGTCACTTAACCACCTTGTGCTCCGTCCTTTGGGTGAGACATTGCTGTAAGTGACACTGCATCTGATGCATAGTTCACACACCTTCACAATCTCTGTAACTCGCCTTGGATAAAGGAGTCTTCTAAATAAACAAATAATAAAGATGTTAGCATTTATGAAAGTTTGAAGGCAGTCTACTTTGAAATCTATAGCACAAAAAAAATAAGCTCAAAATAGTGATATGACTCTTTGTTATGCTGTTGTTATAATGCTGCAATTGTAAAAAGAAAAAAAAAAAACATGTATATGTTATTTATACTCATATAATGTTGGCATTGGAAAAAAGTATGCTATTTTGTGATTTATATAATGCCACTGATGTAAACAAATTGTTATTTTGTTATTTAAGTTCTATTAAATTAATATATTTCCATTTTTTCACAATAACATTAAAAAAGTGTGTATTTTTAAAATAAGGCAAAAGTTGTTTTAAAAACTGTCTAAATTGGTAAGAATGAAAAATACGCAAAAAACTAAAATGCCAATTTTTGACTTGGAAATTGACTAAATAAGCGTGCAGCTGGGTGGTGAAATGGTTTGGCTCCTTCATATTTAAATCAGATTTTAATCCCATATATACCCACACAACCACTGAAATCCCAGGACGCAGGATTGGTTACTGTCCCCGAGGTGTCAAAAAAGAAAGGTGGTAGAGCATTTGGCTTTAGGGCCTCAGTAACACCTTAATCTTTCGTTCACAGCTTAATAGTGTCATGTTTTGAACCTATTTTGTATTGCACTTGAATTTCTTTTTGTATTCAATGTTTCAATGCTTGCAATTGCTTATTAATAATTATTGTTATGTTGTACAGGTGAGGATATGTTGTGAAGGACGCTATATTAAATAAAGATTGATTGATTGACAGTTGGAAAAAAAAGTCAAAATAGTGTAAGATAACACATACATATTACTTATGTACAATAACTTAATTGGAGACAATGTGAAAAATAACACAAAATTAATTGTAGTGTAGGCTATTCTAGTATAGTGTAGTGTAGGGTAGTGTAGTGTATGGTAGTGTAGGGTAGTGTAGTGTATGGTGGTGTAGGGTAGTGTAGTTTAGGGTAGTGTAGTGTATGGTGGTGTAGGGTAGTGTAGTCCATGGTAGTGTAGGGTAGTGTAGTGTATGGTGGTTTATGGTAGTGTAGTGTAGGGTAGTGTAGGGAATGGTAGTGTAGGGTAGTGTATGGTGGTGCAGTGTAGTGTAGGGTAGTGTAGTGTATGGTGGTGTAGGGTAGTGTATGGTGGTGCAGTGTAGTGTAGGGTAGTGTAGTGTATAGTGGTGTAGGGTAGTGCAGTGTATGGTGGTGTAGGGTAGTGTAGTGTATGGTGGTGTATGGTAGTGTAGTGTAGTGTAGTGAATGGTAGTGTAGGGTAGTGTTTGGTGGTGTAGGGTAGTGTAGTGTATGGTAGTGTAGGGTAGTGTAATGTATGGTGGTGTATGGTAGTGAAGTGCAGTGAATGGTAGTGTAGGGTAGTGTAGTGTATGGTAGTGTAGTGTATGGTGGTGTAGTGTATGGTGGTGTAGGGTAGTGTATGGTGGTCTAGTGTATGGTGGTGTAGGGTAGTGTAGTTTAGGGTGGTGTAGTGTAGTGTAGAGTATGGTGGTGTAGTGTATGGTAGTGTAGGGTAGTGTATGGTGGTGTAGGGTAGTGTAGTGTATGGTAGTGTGTGTGGGGGGTGTAGTATTGAAACTCATTTACAGTTTTTCCTTGTTTTAACTTGTGTAGCTTTGACATTAACCCTAACTGATGCATTGGCAGAGATGTTTTGCAATTAATGTCCTTAATTTTTTTAGAAGACAATTGATTTATAGTTTCAAACTAAATTAAAAAAACTCTTCAGGACCTAGTCAGCATGTGAATAATAACACAATTTGCAAACACAATGTGTGGTTTTTGTGACAGATGGAATACACATACTTGGAGTAATCCACTTTCATTCAGTTTGAAAATGCAGCTATGCATACACTGCCTATCCTCACAAACAAATCAGCAGCATACTTAAAAAGAGACTAAGCATTCATATTTGTCAAAACAAGAACATATGCATCTTTAAGATTCTTTAGAAGTCTCTGCCTGAATGTGCAAAATTCCTCATTGCATTCCTACCCCATGTCTGCACCATGTACATAGTGACCTGACTGGACAGATGGTCCATGGTGGAAAATGGCACATTGTTCATTAAAATGAGTGTGTCTGAACAGAATTCTGCCAGCTATGTAGTCTGTAATGGGTGTTACAGCTTTGTGACCTTGTGGATCGAAGCACTGAAGCACAATCGCAAGATATGCTTAGGACTGATTTATAGTAATGGAACATGTTATGTTCCTGCCACATTGACTGCACTGCCATCCACTCTCCACCTTTTTCACCAACTTGGAGAATTTTACAGATGACACCTGTGGCACATACAAAGAAATCCACAGCATATAATTTGTGACCTCTTGTGGTGGACTGTCCCACCTCTAGGTTTATTGCATCTGAGCCTTGGTTTTGGGAATTGCCATGTCCACCAAAGTGACCACGTGTTTCACCCTTCCATTCCCTTTCACAGTGTCGTGCTGATCAAACATTGCGAATGGAGATGCTGCAGATCTTTCAGGGTGTCATGCTGATCAAACCGTGGGAATGGAGATGCTGCAGATCTTGCATAGTGTTATGCAGTTCAAACCGTGGGAATGGAGATGCTGCAGATCTTGAACAGTGCAGTGCTGATAAAACTGCGTGAATGGAGAGGCTGCAGATCTTGTACAGTACAGTGATGATCAAACTGTGTGAATGGAGATGCTGCAGATCTTGCACGGTACAATGCTGTTCAAACAGTGTGAATGGAGATGCTGCAGATATTGTACAGTACAGTGCTGATAAAACCATGTGAATGGAGATGCTGCAGATCTTTCCCGGTACAGTGCTGATTAAACTGCGTGAATGGAGATGCTGCAGATCTTGCACGGTACAATGCTGTTCAAACAGTGTGAATGGAGATGCTGCAGATATTGTACAGTACAGTGCTGATAAAACCATGTGAATGGAGATGCTGCAGATCTTGCACGGTACAGTGCTGATCAAACCGTGTGAATAGAGATGCTGCAGATCTTGCACATTACAGTGCTGATCAAACCATGTGAATGGAGATGCTGCAGATCTTGCACTGTGTACTTCTACAGTGTACGGTGTGGTCTAATGGGACATTTGTCAATCTGTTGAACAAGTCTGTGCCTCTCGCTGCGATTTGTCTTAGCAAACAGTTCCAGAAACTGTCTGACTTCATGTAGAGATATATCTCATACATTACAAAGTTCATCACAAGGTCAACTAAAACAACGTAAATTATTTCCCTGCAAATCAATGACAACATCCATCCACATCACTGGCAGCAGTATTTTGCAGGAGAGTTGGGGTTGGAGTTGGGGTTAGGACAGACTGAGATTTACCAGATTCATCAACAGACACATGGAATGCTGTGGCAATGCATTATGTGTCTCTTCCCAAAAGAATGCTTCTGAATACTGTGTGTAGCTATGAGCCAGCAAGTTCTAGACAGTAAATATCTCTATTAAGCTGTCCAAGAGCATTCATCTTGCACAGAAGAGTATCTATTATAGCATGCAAGTTGTCTATTGCAACATCTCACTCCAAAGACAGGCTTGGACATTCAAAGTCATATTTACAACCTGTCTAACTCTAAGTCATGCAAAAATTATTATCTCCACTTTTGCCTTTAGTACCAGTGCACGAAAATACTTTACTATTCTCTGGTGAACTTTATTACCAGTTATACTATTCCTTGAACTATTCAGTTTGTTTCTGTCTTGCAGTGCCTCGCTGCATTCTCAATATCGTTTCTTTATACTTTACAGATGCCTTCTGTGAAGAATGCATTTTGTAATATACACTTCTTAGAAAAGATAAGAGAGCAACATAACCTGTCCACAACACATACAATGCCTCTTTTTTTTTCTGCTATAAGGACATTTAGATATAGGTATATGGTAAAGCAGCTAGGGGTTCTGATTTTTGGGTAAAAATTTTTAATTTACTTATTTTTATGTATTTTTTAAAACTCTGATTTGTGCTTACAATCAACACCTTACACAGCTGTAAGTAGAAAAAGAAAAACAATTCTCAACAACAAATATTGTATTATTATGTACAATATTGTTACTAACAACACAGTCAAGCAAACAAGGGCATTTCAACTGCAGCCGAGTGATACAGCTTGGTAGGACAGCACAGAAGTCGACTTGTGGCGCCAAGCGGTACACTAGACCGCGTGGGACTGAAACCAGCACCACCTAAAAATGCATGAAATCGCAATTTACTGGAATTCTATTGCAGCGATTTCAAATAAAATCACACACAGATGCAAATCAGTGCAATGTGAAAAAGGACACACAAAGAAGAAACACAAATGATCTGAACCTGGCTCTGATCAGAGGTAAGCTGAAAAGTAAAAACACTGATGCGGTCTGTGTGAACAGTCTTCTTATGCTTTCAGGACAGAGCCAAAGCTGCACACAGCTGTTTTATTCTATCTCCTATACGCTAGTATAAAGAGCAAGTTTTAAGGTCATATATATATAAAGGCTGGAACAGCTTTATATAAAAGTATTCAGAACCACCTTTCATTAATTAGAAAAAAAAAAAAAAAAAATGAATGAACCAATAGTACAGCACTTCAACAGTCAAGGACATGACATAAATGATGTAAAGTTTGTAGTATTAGAACAGCTAAAATTAGACAATGCGACATACAGAAGAATAAAAGAAAGAAAATGGATAAATAGACTGAACACAATTATGCCAGCGGGACTCAACAGAAAATAATTAACTAATTAATTCCAATAAATATCTAAAAGTTAAAAATAATTAAATACAAAAAATTAATTCAAAAGTTGTGCATGCTGATGCGCTGGGGAGACCATATCAAGGCTGATCCTCAGAGCCAGCATTGCATGATAATATAAATATAAGTCTATATAAAATAATGTCAATTAGAATGAATATAGATTTAAAGATAAGTAAAAGTGATGTCACATATAGAACACCATTACATCATGTAAGAATAAATCATGGATTTGCATAGAAACAATAACAAGTAACTGTCATGCCGTCAAACTCCTATAAATACCTTTTTGATTCCGACACTTGAGAAAGATATGTACAACATATCGCTCCCTTGAGAAAGATATGTACAACATATCGAAATGTTAGGCAGCTGGCTCTTTGAGCTATATATATATATCAAGTTTATTTGATTTCTTTATTGTTTCTAACAATATACAGTTCAATCTTAGAATTCATTATTCACTGAAAAAGATTTGAGATTTGTTCATTATTAAATGTTCTTTATTTGCAAGTTTAGAAGAATAACCAGGATTAACAGCCACGCATCTGTAGCTTAGTCTAGCGAGGAGGGATCTGAGCCTATATACGGTTAGTTTGGTAACCTCTCATTCCTCAGTTGAATAACATACTTCAGAACTACATTTTTCATCATCATCCTGCTCATGTATGCATGTCACAGAAACATGTAACACACACACACACACACACACACACACACACACACACACACACACACACACACACACACACACACACACAAAACAACTTGAGTTCCCCTTTAAATTGATTAAATGTTTTTATTTACAAAAGTTTTACTGTTTTATGCTAAAGAATAATACAACTTAGATACATTTGCATTGTAATGTTATGCACTGTAAGTAGGGGTTCTGATTTTCAGGTTTAACCTGATTTAACCAGATTTAACCAGATTTAACCAGCTTTAACTGTCAATCTTTTCTCTTTGCAAAACAGTTTATGCTGTTTTTTTTTTTTTGTACCCAGCTGTACTTTATTCGTGCTTCAGCATTTTTGTTGATTTTTTTTATGAAACCTGATTTCAACCTGAATATTATACATAAAAAAATTCTCCCAATTTCACCTGATTTTTTTTTTTTTTTTTTTACATATAAAGAATTTGTACCTGAATTTTAAAAACGATTGACCCAAATTTGGAGAATAATTTCACCTGAAAATCAGAACCCCTAACTGAAAGTCAATGATATCAAACTGAAAGCACTTGTATACAGCTCCACTGAAAATGCAATGCTGAATCTTGAATACAAGCAAAAAGTATGGAAATAACATCAAGAAAAAGCTCCAAACAAGTACAGTCATTTCCAGACACAATACTACTACTACTGCTACTGCTACTGCTACTACTACTACTAATAATAATAATAATAATAAATAATAATAATAATAATAATAATAATAATAATAATAAATAATAAATGAAAGAAGTATGTTGTTATCCTGTACACAAATCTACATACTCCTTTCCATTTCAAAAAGGCCTGTATCTGCGTCTTTCCAACACCACATTTCTCAGCATTTTTTCTTGCACTTTCTGTCTTTCTGTCTTTCTAAGTTCAGTAACTTTAATTCTCTTATCTATGGGCAGGACCTTTAATTCTCTCATATATGGGCAGGACCTTCAATGTCTTCATGTTTACTCTCTTTTAATAGCATGTTTATTGATTATAGATGCAAGCCGACTAAAATGGTTGCTTAATACAGGTTTCAGTCCATTGTTGGGTAAGAGAATTGTGGTCTGGTTGCGTTAGATGGTGTTGGAAAACATGGATCGAGAATTGATTAGCAGTTTGCTATGCATGTGGACTGACAGAGCTATACTGGTGTTCTTTTCTGAAAGGAGACTAATATTGCAGATAGCAGACTGTTTGGTTCAATTTGTATGTACTGCTAACCATTGATAGAGAAGTTGCGTCTACAAGCTTCTTGCCCCACATTGACTGCAAGCTAACAAGATAACAATGCTGTGGACTACAATTAGCACAGGCTCTAAAGACTTCAGAGAGATCGAAAGAGATAATGCCACTGGGATCAAAGGGGTCCCAAGAAGATAACAAAAGGCAGATTTATGGACCTTTTGTCTCCAGGAGTGTGAAGAATGCACTGAGTTCAGATTTTGTCACACTAGACTACACACACACACACACAATAAATGAACAGAACAATGTGTTGTACCTTCGCCATTGGTTAAGTGTCAGAGAAAGGGGAGGTGGACCATCTATACAGAAGGGTATTTAATGTCATGCAAACATTGTAATGATAAGTATTCTTTTTGTCCTGTACCTGGGACCAGACTCCCTGCATATTTCAATAAACCTAACAACTGATTGAAGAAAAGGACTCTGTGCATTTTCTTGAATCTACTTAATCACCATCAATTTTTTAAGTTACTTCAGATGGTCTCTTCTTAATACAGGTTAATAAAAGCACAGATATCATTGGGAGGAATTTAAAGTGGTCAAAATGTGCCATGGTACTTGCATCACTGGATTGTGGAACAAGGTACCATGGGATCAGTGTGAAAGGAGAATGATGCTGTATAATATATATTACACTATTATTATGCAGTACCACCATTGTTTTTTTACATGATTTCATGGTAAGTGCAACACTATACCATGATACTATTTCTAAGTACCCTAGTATAGTGTAGCTATATACCATGCTATTATTATGGTGGAACTGCATTATAGTACCATTATACAGCACTGTACATTGATGGGATAGGATATATACATATATTATACAATAGCATTGTACTTTCACACTGATAGAGGAATGGGTTGGAAAATCTGCGCCTAACTGGTAAAATTGAAAAATACCTGGACCGAATACTGGTGGACCTAGGAGAGAGATGGAAACCATGTGAACTTCTCCAGCTGGCAGCAGACAGGACAAGGTAACAGAAAATGATTGTCAACGTCAAGGACAAGGCACCCTGATGATGATCATGACCATGGTACCTTGTTCCAAAATACAGTGGTACAAGTACCGTGGTAGATGTTTATAGGGGACATAAGTATCTCTAACTAAATGTACCAGTATTTCCAAAATGTCCCAAATTCTCCAGCTAGGGTATTAACCAGGTCTCGCTCCAATGAACACATAAATCCTGCATTTAAAGCTCTATACTGGTTGCATCAAATACTGTATTGATTATAACATTTTATTGTTGACTTTTAAGGCCAATAGGGGTATTTCTCCCACTTACATTTCAAACCTACTGGCTAATTACATTTCTGGCCGCGCTCTGCGCTTTGCTGAAGCTGGCCTTTCAACTGTTCCTCTCACTAAGCAGCGAACAGTGGGTGATATGGATTACTCATCACATGCAGCCAGACTGTGGAACTCACGCCCTCTCGATATTCAAGTTTCTAAGTCCCTGTCTGTTTTTAAATCCCACCTTAAAACTCATCTTTTTAAACTGACATTCTCTTAGCTATTTGTTGCTGTTTTTATTTTCTTGATTTGTACTTTGGTGTGTAGCTCACATCTCTAACACTGTATAGGTCATGAGTCTTTGTTTTATTGCTATTGTACTCCTTTGTTAAGCGCTTTGTGATTATATTATTATACAGCATTTAAATTCAGCATTTGCATCAGACTGTTTGCATTCCACCACTGACTATCAGATGATGGTAAACATTAAGGGCATGATGTGCTTGCCAATACCATAACTGCTCCTCAGAATAGTGTTGTTTAAGCATGTCATTTTGATGAGATTTATATTCAAATGTATTATTGCATGGACACAGAGATGGCATAGTTGGCTCAACCTGTAAGCAAGAATTCACAACACTATCATCTTGAAAATCAATAAATGACCAGTTACCTTTTGGCATAGCAGAAAGATGAACTATGTAATCTTTCTTGTAAAAATCAAAAAACATTCCTGGGTGCTTGATAGATTGGATTGAGTTGGATTTTCTGGTCCACAACTGATTGAGACCAAGTCTATCTTCAAAATCTTTAGGAGATGCTGAAATAATATGATATGAAAACTTTTTGTCTTGGATTTCAATCAACTCTAAAGCCAAACCCGAGTTGAGGTTAATAATCTGTCCGTTACTCCAGTACCAGAGCTGTAATTCTTTTATACTTTCTCTGTAGCTTGTACCTCTGATGTATTCTCCTTGCTTTGATCCTGTGAGCAGTGTACAAGGTAGAGTATTGATCATGATAAAGAATGGACAAGCTATATCTTCAAGTGTATAGCTCTTAATTGGTATTAGCTGCCACTGTTGATCCTTAGTTGAAATTGATGGCTTTAAAAGTATTGAGCAATGATCTAGGCTTATAGAAAGAACATTTCCATTGCTAGCAGAACATCCTAGAGGAAATTCAGAGAAGATATTAGGCTGGTTGATCATGTTTGTTTCACTGCATGTAATAGTTTCCAAACTGATCTTGCTTCTGGTTATGGTATTTTTTAGTGTTTTTTCGTTTTCCCAGTGCCATACAAAGTTGTCATGTTTGCTTTCATCATAGTCTTTAGCCACAGGTAGACTCGTATTCATATCACCCGATAAAAGTTTGCATTTTGTGGTTGATTTTAGAAAATAGAACTGCATTACTGAATTCCTTGTTAAATTAGCAATTTTCATGTCCAGTCTTTTGAAGAATGCCAGTTCCTCAATTGCTCCACTTTTATTGTTTGCATCTCTTTGTTTTCGACTCAGTGTATGCTGCAATTGTTTATCTTCAGGAGAACAACCCTGATTGGAATCTGTCATGTATTGGAAAGAAAGTTTTAAATATTTTGAATTGTTTAGTTTTTGTTGCTCAGAAATAAAGGAGTCCAATGGTCTTGGACTTGGTGAGTTTTTGATAAAACTGCAAGTTTTAATCAAAGCATCTCTTACTAAAGACCTCTTCAGTTCCACTTCAGTTATGGAAGATGTATGCATTCCTTTGAAGAGTTCTCTTGTGATTACCATAGTCTGAGACAAAACTGCAGGTTTTCTCCATACAGTACAACATGTTTTCAGATCACCCACAAGATGGAATTCCTCATATAAGAAACTAATCTCCTTCAGTATTTCACTCACCAATTCACAGCCCATGTCATTCACAGCTTCCTCCAGTCGATTTCCAGCCATACCAGGGCAGTCATTAACAGAATAAAGCACTGCAGATAGCAGTGTGTAGAGATATCTTACTAAAGGCTGAGATTCCCAGAACTGGTACAGTTGTTGCTCTTCTGTGGAGTTGCACAAAGTTACCTGCTGGTTTTCCAATGACGTTAATTTCCTGCATTGCTGAACTTCTGTCTCTTTTAGGATGTTTGCCAAGCAATCTGATGCCTTGTTAGTGAGCACTTGCCTTTCATTTTGCTTTAAGTCCATTGCTGTATTTTGTTCATAGACATCTGTAGCTGAAAATGAAGTGTGTCCATTGTTCAAAACTGCAAACTCTACCAGAAGAAAGATACTCCAGTAACCAGCACAGTGCTGGTAGTCTTGTCCCCTCATGTTGTTAAAAGTCTTTGTAAACCCTTAAGTAATTGCTTTGTTGAAAAGATCTTCTGCAACACTAGGAAAAGAAATGCAACCTGTTTAGTCATTAGGGAAGTGTATCTTATTTTACACTGAAATCAGTGCAGAGTTCTGCTTTTTTTTCAGCCAGTCTATTGTTTTATGATCTGTAGTACACTACACTCATACACTACACTACTTTAAAGATGATACAATGTTAAATTGCTGTTTGTTATTTCTACTTAAATATTCTCGGTTATCTATTTAAAACTTCACTGTTAAAGTCAAAGAAACAGACATTCTCTAGTGATTATTGTTATTGATATTAAGTGGGAGTGAAATCAGTTGTATATATGCATGTTAAATTTGATTGATATTATTAACTGGAGTGTGACAATAACAGAAGTGATCATATAATCAGGAGTTTGTTTCCATAATTGACTTGCATTATATTCAGGCCAGGGGGAAATTTTAATTTGATGATAATGATAATAAGCAGTGTGACATTGATATTAAAGGCTAACTCAAGTTGTTTTGTGTGTGTGTGTGTGTGTTACAAGTTCCCATATATTGCTACAGCTGTTTAAGTATGGTGTGTGTTAGAGTCCTGCGTGGGTCCGATTTTCAGACCCGCTATTACAGGACCCGACCGGAACCCGCAACCCCGTCTTCTTTCCCGCAACCCGACTGGAACCCGCAACACCGTCCTCTTACACGCGACCGACCAGAACCCGCAACACCGTTCTCTTACCCGCGACCTGACCGGAACCCGCAACACCGTCCTCTACCTACTGTCTGCGCCGACTAACTCTCTCATTCTCTCATTCACACATAGATACCTCTACCATTCTCCATGGATTGAGTTTATCAAAAAAAAAAAAAAAAAAAAAAAAACAATATGATAGTTATTATCACAGTCAGATTTAGCACCTAGCATGTTAACATCGCTTTTTTTTTTCTTTTTTTTTATGTGATTAATAAAATGTACCGGTAATTTTATTTTAAATGTATGGTGCTTGCTTGTAGCTTACAGTACCGAGTGCAGCAACAGTCTAGGGTCCAAACCGTTAGCCGAGTGTAGATGTACTATTTACATCCTCGCTATGTGGCCTTCATTGTACGATTAGATACTGATTTAAAAAAAAAAAAAAAAAAAAAAAAGCACTACTGACATTTCGTGCAACTAATGTAATAACATAATATTATTATTATTATTATTATTTATTATTATTATTATTATTATTAAATAAGGACCCAAGATTTCAATTAACATTTGCAATTGAAACAAAACTGAAACTTTGTTGAAGCGTTTTTTTGTTTTTGTTTTTGGGAGGGGTGGAGTTGTTGTACTGTGTTCTTCAACAACAGGATTGCGCCAGAAACTATTTCTGTTTCTACACTATTTAGATACATATTCATGTTTTTGTATGTACGTATTCCCCTACGACTAACAGCCCATGTGAAAGATGCAAAAACAGCCCACGTTATGCAGACAGGAGCAGACTTACAGACAGTAGCTTAACTGTTTGCTCTTCTACCCAGTAATACATCGAAACCAGCTGAAGTCTTCTTAGATGTGTATCAGTTAAAACACACTGTTTAAAAATAAAAGTCGCTGTTCAGACTCTGAACATACCATGTGTTTTCATAATGTCCAACCAACTAGTTTATTGTGTTGTGTTGCTTTATTTTGAGAAATAATAAAACGTTTACTACTATTAACACTTTGAAAGGGATATCATTAATATGCAACATCCAAGGTTAAATACAATATACATAGTTCAATTATTTCCTTTTTAAATTATTTTCTTAGGCTTATTGATTTTTTTTTTCTTTTCTCTAGAACACCAATGCGTTTAAATAATAAACGCTAAATGCCATTAAGAAGGTATTCCGAAAGTGTTGCAGAAATGTGTTTAGTTGTTTTTAGTGTAGCTAATCTTTCATTATTCTAACAACAGAATACAGTGCATTTTTTTAACCACAAAAC
Source organism: Polyodon spathula (assembly GCF_017654505.1). NCBI lineage: Eukaryota > Metazoa > Chordata > Actinopteri > Acipenseriformes > Polyodontidae > Polyodon > Polyodon spathula. The sequence goes on from NC_054558.1 coordinate 12,580,017, forward strand.
AAGTATTATTAGTCTTATGTCGTAATAATAATAATAATAATAATAATAATAATAATAATAATAATAATAATAATAATCCTACCTATATGTTTGAGAAAAATGTTGATGATCAAAAGTTTACTGAAAGCTCTTTCTCCCTCAACAACAGTCACAGGCAGTGTGCAAAAGATCCTAATGGTGATGCATATTTCCCCAAAAATGTCTGCAATATAATTTTGTAGATTGCATTCAGATCGACAACCTTTCTCTATGTGAAAGCGCCTTGTTTTTCTCTTTATTTACATCACTTACAAAATATTTTAATATAGTGTTCCTGTTTCTCAGCTCCGATTTGCTTTTCTCTCCCCTTTCTCTATTTTGCTTTCTGTTATTCAATATACTGTTTGTTTAACTTAGGTGACGGTGGGAGCTCAATTTTAGCCTTTTATTTTAATTCCGGAATAACACAGATTTTTATAGGGTTTTTTTTTTTTTTTTTTTTTTTTTTTTTTTAACTCTGAGAATTAGTATTTATTTTTATTCTGGAAAGCTAGCCTCCCTGGTGATGACGGTATGTGTGAGGTGTCATGTGCTCGCGAGCAAACCATTTCTCAGCCAAGGAAAGGGGGGAAAAACATTTAAAGCTTATTGTGTGATTTGAATGCAAACATTATCTGAAAATATTTCCAGGACATAAGGAAATGTGTTTTGGCAATAAAATTAAAACAATAAACAAAATTCAGGCCCGGGCCCCCTAGAGCTCGGGCCCGGGCCCGGGACAGCTGATATACGCCCCTACCTTTTTTTTTTTTTTTTTTTTTTTAAGGTATTTGTGACCAACAGATGCATATCTGTGTTCCCAGTGATGTGAAATCCATAGATTAGGGCCTAATGAATTTATTTCAATTGACTGATTTCCTTATATGAACTGTAACTCAGTAAAATCTTTGAAATTGTTGCATGTTGCGTTTATATTTTTGTTCAGTGTACATTTTAATATATAATGCGTGCACATTTGTTATTTCATTTTTGTTATTTTTCACCTCCCATAGTGTTCCCATAGTGTTCAACATTTAACAGAGGGTATAACGAAGTTTCAGAATCCAATATCATCCCTTACAAAAAAGTAACATACTGCATACTTGTGTATACTTGTGCCAAAATTGTCTGGTTTTAGCATACTAGTGGTACTATTATGCTATCCTATTTTGTCACAAGTATACTTGCAGTATACAACTTTGTATATTACTTTTGTAAATAATGCAACATAGTTCTCAAATATTGGACATTTCTTAGATTGTATCTTATTTCTCTTTTGCATACTTGCATTGTCTGTTGCCAGATATGCACCTCCAGATTCTGACAAATACTTTTCGAAAACCAGGAGCAACTTCTGCTCTGGCAAAAAGCTATAATGCTCTGCGGCTGCGTGCCTATGTGGCTAACTATCGAAAAACTAGTAGAAACCAAATTTGCGAGCCCTGAGCTCTGAGAAGGGCATCCTCGGAATGAATGTGCTCAACCACTGTTGGGGTGCCCTGTTTGGAGGGGATGTTCCCAGGTTGAGGAGTTGCAAGTCGGCTGTATCAACTCAAGCACAGGGTGAGTGGAGGAAAGCGTTTGAGGTATGTCGGAGTGTGAGAAAGGAGGAAGCCCTCGATGGGAAGATGGGGACCGCCCACCTGACCAGACAACAAGCAGTCCAGATTCTGCCCCAGAGTGAGATGATGGTGTGGACTCAGGTTTTGGAGCACTCAGCCAGCTCAAAGTATTGCGCTCTAATTGAAGCAGGAGAAATGGATACCGAATGGCAGGTGGCACGTACCCTGGTGTGGGTAGAGCAAGGAAGAGTACCTAATGCCATCGAGATTCCACAACAATGCACCCTAGAGACTGTATTTAAAATCGACTCGGTTGATGTGCATAATAACCGTGATCTTGTCTTACAGCATCAGCAACCCTATGTGATAGAGTTCGATGTCCGCCACATCGAGCCCCCTATGATGGAGGAGGAGCCAAAAGCTTGGGTGGATGACCTTTTGTGGCGTTGGAGGGGTGTTCACAGCTCACGATGAGGACTTCGGACAGATGAATGCTGTCCAGCACAATATCCTTATGGGAGGAGCCTCCCCGTCCCGTGAACGCTACCGACTGATCCCCCCTAGCTTCTACCAGGATCTGAGGACCCTGCTCCAAAATATGATTGACCAGGAAGTGGTAAGAGCAAGTAGAAGTCCTTGGGCAGCTCCTTTAGTACTAGTGAAAAAGAAGGATGGAACCTGGAACCTGAACCTGGAGATTCTGCATCGACTGCCCTTATGCATAAGGATGCCTACCCCCTGCCTTTTTTCGATCCTCATCTTCTCCACCTCGAACAGGTATTTTGGAAGTTGTGGGAACATGGGTTGAAGCTTCAGGCCAAGAACTGCAAGCTATTCCAGAGTGAGGTTGGCTATTTGGGGCACTGGGTGAGTCAAGTGGGAGAATCTGCTGACCCAGAGAAGTTATCGGTAGTGCACGATTCGCCCCCACCCTCAACGGTACATCAAGTACACTCTTTTTTTAGGATTTGTGAGCTACAACAGGCTTTCAACAGATCCGTGCCAACTGCCTCACAAGCTGTCAATCAAACATGGCTTGCACGTGATTTGTTGTGTGAGAGAAAGATATTGCATCACAATTACTACTTTGATTTGGTTGGCTAATGTCTGTGGCATTTAAAAAAAATAGCCCTGGGGGGGGGGGCAGCCCTGATTGAGCCGGACTGAATAGACTCCGATGAAGTCCTTGAAAGGAAAATTTAGAAATATATGTATGTTGTGACGGATTGCCCGCTGGTCACACGTTTTTCTTCTCCAAATAAACACTTTAGACACAGGATGCCAGGATACGCCGTAGCGTGCGTTTATTATTTACAACAAAAGAAAATAAACCAAACAAAACCTAACCCAATCTCGGGCCCTATCTAAACAGATGTTGTTCCTAACTAATAACAAGGCAGGCTAAGCCTGTTACCTTGTCAACAAAACCAAATCCAAATACCTTTTCCAATTGTTCAATGTCCAGTTTCATAGTAATAATAAACCGCTCTCTTGCTCTCCAACTCTCCCAACCAACTCGTGCTGTCACCCACACTGAAACACACACACTCACACCCTTTTAGTCATAATTAATTCGTTAATTGAATTAACCTGGAGTTGGTCCTGACTCCAGTAACCACTACTGGGTCCTAATGCCCCCCAGGTATGGTCTCTACTAAACAAGACATGTTTATTTTAAACCAGACTTAATTACTTTTTAGTCTCCCTTATTTAACACACTGTTATCATTTAGCAGTTTATCAATTAACCCATCTTTATTTTTAATCTCAAACACATTATATTACTTAGTTTCTTTGTTTACCATCCAGGTAGTTTATGTTCTCCTATCACATTTTGTTCCTTTCCTTAACCTATCCTTCACAATATATATATATATACTTAGAGTAGAGAACAAATGATAGCAAAAAAGGCATATGAGCTGCGACAGAACAGAGATACATTTGTGACTGGGGGTCCCCCTGGCACGCGAGCATTTCATTCGAGAGACTAGGGGAAGTGAGATCATTATCCCCCCAAAAAGTTAGACCCCTGGCCCCCACTAGAAAATCTGCACCTGTGAGGGGAAAGAAGACAAATAGATAGAGGACAAGCAAAGAAGCACTAAAGCAAGAGAGACATGTGGAACTGGGACTGTTTTACAGTAGAGAGGTGATTTACAGAAAGGTCAAAGAGATCTGATTACAGTGCTGACAGTGTCTAGTTACAGCGCAGGTAGAGTCTGCTGACAAAGAACGGTCATGTGATAGGGATGTTTTCTAGATTTATCTCTTGTACATACATAATCCATAGCCATTTTACCCTAACAAGTCTTTTTTATAGGTCACTTACAATTAAAAGCATTATTTAAATGCTTTTTTTTATAATTGGCAGGCAATCTATATGTTTTTGTAATAATCTCTTCTGCCTAGAAAATGGAAGTATAACCAAAGATACAAACTGATGTCCTCTGTTCTCGAATTACACTGAAAAACAGAAACAATGGAGAACTGAAAGTCAAGACACAGTAACTCTAAATAAAATATTCTTCTAAAGAATATAGAACAAAAGTCAGACTCAAAATAAAATATTTTTCCAAGAAATGCAGAAGTGAAATTTAAAAAAAAAGATAGCAATTCCTAAAAGTTAATCTCTTCACTTGATTCTTGCAAAATAAATGTTTTTTTTTTTTTTTTTTTTTTTTTTTTAATTAATTTATTATTTTCGAATTGGCAGTTGTTTTCTCCAGAATTTGGATTAGCCATTTTTTTTAAAACCCTATCTCACCACTTCTGCACCCCGCACATTGACTCAGCTAGGAGCGGCGAAGACAGACAGGCAGACAAACACACTCAAGCTTTAATCCTCCGAAACGTGCTTCAAGATGTTAAGCTGCTCGCTTTCTTTCACTCTGCAAACCCACAGAAGCCAACCAGACCTGTAAATACTGTAATGTTACACAGTAAATAATACACTTCATGCTAAACTTAAGTCATGTGCATTGCATTTGAAAAGTATACTACAATAATAAAATAATCGTTGGTCTGTTGGTCTAACTCCAAGTTGAATAGATATTAGAAAACGATTCAGTGGCGCCAGCCAATCACCTTCCAGTTTTCAGCAGCGAGTAGAAGCCCGCTGGAACGTCTCGGCACCAGCTGTAAATAAAATTTAAAGCAATCCGTGTGTATACCAGCTTTTATCATTTTAATTACATTCCTGCTTACAGCTAAACTTACACGATGATAAACTATTGAAATCAAAGTCTATCTATGTAAACTGATTTATTAAAGCTATCAGCACTTCCTACTGACACCAACAATAACTCCCCACAGCTGGGCCCTTTTAATCTTGTTTACAGCACATCAAGGCAGAAAAAAGTGAAAGATATTAGCTCCTGATTTTTGTTAAACTGTACCCTTTCTACCTTGAAGTTTCAACTCATGTACCCCTTTACAATTTTAGCTCAACTGAACAGTACTTCAGTTGCAAAAAAATGGAGAATAATCTGATGACCCCCCCCCCCCCCCCCCCCAAGATAAAACTATAGTAACTACTAATAATGATAAATGTGTTTATTAAGCTTTGCACTCTGTTTTCTTCCATTGTTTTGCAAGTAATGTATCCAATTCATCAAATACCAAAAACAAATTCAACCGGACGTTATTGCTGTTACTAAAATACAGCCACGCCTAATAAATAAAACACAAACCATCAAAGTATGAGTATTATGATTAATAATTATATTTACTGTTATTATTTATACTGTACTTCTAAAGAATGCAGAAAGATTGGTTTCCCTGATTAGGAGGCTTGGTGGTCCAGTGGTTAGGGTTACGAGCACACCTATTTTTTATATCTTTGACGACCTTTTGACAGCCTTTTTTTAATTTTAATAGCCTTTTGTAAGTGTCTGCCTTTTTAAAAAATGACGGCCTTTTGACAGACTTCTGACTGCCTTTTTTAACTTTGACATCCTTTTTGTAAAACTGACGGCCTTTTGATACTCGGCATACAGTGGCTTGCGAAAGTATTGACCCCTTGGCATTTTTCCTATTTCGTTGCCTTACAACCTGGAATTAAAATGGCTTTTGATTTGGATTTCATGTAATGAACATACACAAAATAGTCCAAATTGGTGAAGTGAAATGAAAAACATAACTTGTTTCAAAAAATTCTAAAAAATAAATAACGGAAAAGTGGTGCGTGCATATGTATTCACCCCCTTTGCTATTAAGCCTCTAAATAAGATCTGGTGCAACCAATTACCTTCAGAAGTCACATAATTAGTTAAATAAAGTCCACCTGTGTGCAATCTAAGTGTCACATGATCTGTCACATGATCTCAATATATATACACCTGTTCTGAAAGGCCCCAGAGTCTGCAACACCACTAAGCAAGAGGCACCACCAAGCAAGCAGCACCATGAAGACCAAGGAGCTCTCCAAACAGGTCAGGGACAAAGTTGTGGAGAAGTACAGATCAGGGTTGAGTTATAAAAAAATATCCGAAACTTTGAACATCCCACGGAACACCATTAAAGCCATTATTAAAAAATGGAAAGAATATGGCACCACAACAAACCTGGCAAGAGAGGGCCGCCCACCAAAACTCACAGACCAGGCAAGGCATTAATCAAAGAGGCAACAAAGAGACCAAAGATAACCCTGAAGATTGGAATGTCTGTCCATAGGACTACTTTAAGCCGTACACTCCACAGAGCTGGGCTTTGCGGAAGAGTGGCCAGAAAAAAGCCATTGCTTAAAGAAAAAAAATAAGCAAACACGTTTGGTGTTCACCAAATGGCATGTAGGAGACTCCCCAAACATATGGAAGAAGGTACTCTGGTCAGATGAGACTAAAATTGAGCTTTTTGGCCATCAAGGAAAACGCTATGTCTGGCGCAAACCCAACACCTCTCATCACCCCGAAAACACCATCCTCACAGTGAAGCATGGTGCTGGCAGCATCATGCTGTGGGGATGTTTTTCATCGGCAGGGACTGGGAAACTGGTCAGAATTGAAGGAATGATGGATGGTGCTAAATACAAGGAAATTCTTGAGGGAAACCTGTTTCAGTCTTTCAGAGATTTGAGACTGGGACGGAGGTTCACCTTCCAGCAGGACAATGACCCTAAGCATACTGCTAAAGCAACACTTGAGTGGTTTAAGAGGAAACATTTAAATGTCTTGGAATCGCTTAGTCAAAGCCCAGACCTCAATCCAACTGAGAATCTGTGGTATGACTTAAAGATTGCTGTACACCAACGGAACCCATTCAACTTGAAGGAGCTGGAGCAGTTTTGCCTTGAAGAATGGGCAAAAATCCCAGTGGCTAGATGTGCCAAGCTTATAGATACATACCCCAAGAGACTTGCAGCTGTAATTGCTGCAAAAGGTGGCTCTACAAAGTATTGACTTTGGGGGGGTGAATACTTATGCACGCTCAAGTTTTCAGTTTTTTTGTCTTATTTCTTGTTTGTTTCACAATAAAAAAATATTTTGCATCTTCAAAGTGGTAGGCATGTTGTGTAAATCAAATGATACAAACCCCCAAAAAATCCATTTTAATTCCAGGTTGTAAGGCAACAAAATAGTAAAAATGCCAAGGGGGGTCAATACTTTCGCAAGCCACTGTATAGTGATTTGTGTCTGTCTGAGACAAGCTGTGAAATGGGGACCTACCAGCTAGACACTTGTGCTTCTGGATTTATTATCTGCATATCCTATATGTACTCTGTACCACTAGCCTACTAGCACATTCACTGCTTGTTTGCCACCCAGATGAACATGCCCATTTGTGCATATAATGCACAATGCTGTTTCTCAATCTCTTTTTTTCTTATAAATGAGTCTTTGCAGGAATCATTCCAGAAATACTGGGACCAGTTAGAGATACTGTCTGATACCATTTCCATTTAAATGGAGTTATTAACCCTTTCTGTTGCTGAAAAACACTTTAAAAACCTGCTATTTACAAGTATAGTGCAAGAGTGCATTTTCGTCTGTCTAAGACAACCTGCTCCATGGGAAGCAAAAGAGCCAGACACTCGTGCTTCTTGATTCATTATCTGAATGTACTACATGTGCTCTGTGGAAATGTGCACACTCCTAGCTCGTTTACACACCCAGTTGTACTGTCTCTTAACGGTGTAGCGCAATGCTGCATTTCAATGCGTCTAAGAGATGGTACTGCACGGGGAGCAAAAGAGCTAGAGACTTGTTCTTCTAGATTAATTATTTGCATGTAATGTCATTATTTGCAGGTACTCTGTACCAATTCGCAAGTTGCTAAGTGACTGTGTTCCTCAAATTTGCACTATAAAGTGATATTTTAAAGAATAGGGTACATATTGCTTTTTGCCGCCTCCGCTCGCACACACAAAACTTTTGATGCAAAACTAACGATACATTTAAGCTGATACTGTGATCACAAAATACTTCTGTGCAGAGATCAAATGATTCTTGGTGTTAGATCTCCCTCCGGACCTGTGAGGGCACTATGTAAAAGGAACAGAGTGCCCTTAATCAAATGGCATGACAATTTATTCCTTAGGGTAGGTGGAAGTCGGTCATTTAGGAAGCACCCAAGCTCAATGACTTGGATAGGAGACGGCGTGGCATCTGACGATTGGAGGAGCAGATGCGCTCGTTAACCTAGGGGTCATGAGCGAGGGTATAAATAGGGGATGTAGTGTACGTGATCTGTTCCTTGGTAAATGGTTAATGTTTTAAACCTACAAGGAGTCTGTGTTGCCGTATTGTGAACCGTGAGTTTTGTCTTGTGTTTGTTAGTGTTTGTTAACTGTTTTTTGTTATTTAATAGACTACCAGTAGCATGATCCGGAGCTGTAGCGAAAGCCAGCATATACCCAGACATCACTTACACCCTTGCATTTCACAGAGAACTGTAATACACCACTAGCACTTATTCACTGTCACTAATAACTGTGTTTGTGTTTTGTGTTTACTGTTGGTGTGTTAAACTGGACTTTTGGTTGCGGGTCAAACCCAGAGGATTTTTACAAACGAAATGATACACGCCGCTGTACTCACTTCCATCATTTATTATTTACAGGTGTTTGCCATAAGGCTCCGGACATTAACGTAATTTCAATAAACACTCTTATACCTGTTAATTATTGTCTGTGTGATTCTTACTTGCACTGCAATGCACTCACCTGCTTCCACTCACCACTTTACCACAACTTCAAATGGACTTAATTGGTGCTTCTGTTGCATAAATACACCTCAAAATGTGCACGTTTCAGGTAAGTTTCAATCTCTGTTTCATTTTAATGACAGTTCGGAGACTGCCCTGGTTAGAGTAACAACTGATTTACTGATGTGTGCAGATTCAAATTCTATTTCCACTCTTTTGATACAGTGGATCATTCCATTTTAATTGACTGTCTAAAGGGATGGGTGGGTCTTGCAGGTAATGTACTAAACTGGTTTAGATCCTACCTCTCTAATAGACATTTTTTTTTTATTTCACTGGGGGAGTCAATGTCGTCTTTAGCAAATATCAACTGTGGTGTCTGTGTTGAAAATGGGTGCCTTACCCCAATGGTGTTTTATAATGGGATTTGCCATAGGGAGGGGGGTGGTCTCTTTTCCTACTCATATCTCCATGTCCCCTGGGCCAACGAACTTAGGAGGGCACTCTTTGTGTGCACAAGAGTCTTAGTTAATGTGTTGTGTTGTGGCCCTGTGTTCATACAATACCCCACTGGCAGATGGTGAATGTTACCCCAAAACACTCATGTTCATAAAACATGACGTTTTGTGAAAGGGATTTGCCATAGGGAATCATGGTCAGGGGGAGCTGCTGTCATGTGCCATATCTCCACGACCCCTGGGCAAGGAACTCGGGAGCAGTCTTTTCATGTGCACACTACTCTAAGCTTATGAAAATCACCGGCCGCGGATTCATACGCCAGATGGCGGGCGTTGCTTAGCCAAACTTTGTCAAAATAAACGGCCTTCATCTACTCCCAATAAGAACTCAAAACACTGCAATATATTGATGAACATTACATAAGCTAATGAGATGTCATTTTTTTGGAATACCATGTTCCTTCTCAAAAACGTGTTTTAATACTAGCCTTTAATAAAGGAAAGTGGCTGCTTTTCATGTTTCTATTTCAGAGTAATGTAGTTTCTTCATTGTAATAATTAATAGTTGTTTTGTTTTTACATTTACATTTTATTTCTGTGTCTTCACAAAAAAAAAAAAAAAAAGTTTTCTGGGGAGAGTAAAAAAATACATTAACTTTGATTCATGTACTAAGGGTTACTTTTAAATGAATTCATGATCCAGTTTATGGTAAACTGTGCATGCATGACTTAGACTCAGTTGTCAGCTGAGCAAAATATCCCCAAATCTGGGCTGAATTAGAAATTGTGAAGTTATCAGAGTGGCCCACAATTTTGGACACTATCTGAAAAACAAGTGGCCCAGAATTTAGTACGTAAATGAAAACAGGGGCAGTTTATATTTAAAATTGTGATTGATAACATTAGAGATAAACTAATGTATCCTGTAACAAAACTGACAGAGTCGACCACACCTACCTCTTTCATACACTGGAAGCCTTCGGGTTCGGTCCTGGTTTTATTTCTTATATTCGGCTTTTATATTCCAACATTTTTATATATTAAAGATAACAATATAGTATATATATATATATATATATATATATGCACCTGCTATATGGATGGACAGTGCCCTCCTCGCCCTCCACACCCTCCTCTGCAACAGTAAGGTGACTGCCTACGCAAACAATTATAGATATATGCTATTTGAAAGAAAAAAAATGTACACCACCACAGAAAGCCAATTCTTAAATTTGTGCATAAAATCATAATTCATATGAAGTAATAACCCATAGTTTGTTATATTAGTACAGCAAAATACCATGTTATATTTTAATTGAAAGGGTATGTGGAAAGCAAGGAGATCCAGAGCTCTGCTGGAGTTCTTTTGGAGCGGGAGACACAGTTTGAGGCCGGCAGTCTCTACCTCCTAGTGATGAGGGGGGGGCAGGGGCTAATCAGCATTGCTTCAGCCTTCAGACTGCAGGCGGTTCAGAGACTCCTGTACACTGAGGAGGAGGCTCATTGGAAGAGGCTGGCCTGTTTCCTTCTTAATAGATTTGGGGGGCTGGGGTTAGGAAAACACCTGTTTTTAATTGAGAACACCAGTTTTAGTAAAGCAGGACTTCCTCCTTTTTATCAAAGTATTTTAAAAGCCTCAGCTGGTGAAGGTGGAAAGGGATGTGGAGTCCTTGACTGTTTGAGGAGCCCCTATTTTTTAATCCACTCTTTCCAGTTAAGTTCTCCAGTCGATGACGCTCTGTGCCAGTTTTTTAAAAGCAGGTGTAACCAGGATGGTCCACCTGTTAAACCTTGAGCTCTCCTGCTGGCTAACTGCCTCCCAGCTAACTGCACAGCTAGGCTGGCACTCAGAGAGGCTTGCAAAGACTGATGGGTGAGTTGAGGGGCAGCCTCTCCCCGCGGCTCAAGGCAGTCCTGAGGGAGGAGTTGTCCAGAGGCACAGAGCAGAGACAGCTTTCCTTATTTCCAGGGATGATCGTGTCACCAGCAGTAGGTGAGGAAGGTGACGGCGGTGGAAAGAATGGAGGGACTTGTGTCACAAATTGTGTGTTAAAACCACAGTATAGTAGGCTAAGGGGAGTTGTCCAGAGGCGAGCAGCGACAGCTTTCCTTATTTCCAGGGATGATCGTGTCACCAGCAGTAGGTGAGGAAGGTGACGGCGGTGGAAAGAATGGAGGGACTGGAGGAAATTATCTTTCACAAAATGAATGGAAAACAGATATACAAATAGTGTGTTAAAGCCACAGAGTATAGTAAGCTAAGGGGTCAAGTAGCGAGCTCATTTATCTGTAGAGGAGGGGCACAGGCCTGTGTGGAGGGTGCTGTACAAGCCGCCTCTCGCCAAGAGAGTGGGGGACCTGCAGTGGAAGATTCTACACTTCATGTGACAGACATGGACCAATCAAAACACAAGACTATTATACGGTTCCATTCCAAAAACCGAACCTGTGTCATACCTCAATTGCTCCGTTCAATTATTAGCAAAGTCCAGATTATAAATAGAGGTTTAAACCCTAACAAGTTAAAATTAATATATGTATGTAATCTTTCTTTTTTATTTAACAAATGTTTGGTACTATTTACTTAGAATGTCTTTACTCAGTGGAAAGGTACCCAATGAATCAGTACAAGTTTAAGGTAAACTCATTTGAATCAAAGCCCTGTTTCTTTAAGAAAACAAAAATAAGTTTATTATTTTGCTTCGGACGCAAAATGTTATTTATCCAATCAGCGCTGTTGAGGGGCACGACAAGAATGCTGAGATTGAAGGAAGATGAATGACTTAGCATCTTAGCTAATGTGTTGTGTTGTGGCCATGTGTTCGTACGATGACTTGAAAAGTATAAATTATATAAAAAATATTAGTAGAAATATGAAAGTAGATCATTAAAAAAAAAATATTCCTATGCATAAGAAAAAATTTAATTGTAATTGCAGGTACAAATCAGAAAGTTATGACTATGACTCTAAAAGTTAGGAGTACAACTCACTAAATTACCAGTAAACAAAATCACAAAATAGACTGTGAAATCACTGTCAAAAATATGTTACAGGGTCACAGTCATAAACTGTTGATGGTGGGAACAATCGATGATTTTTCAGCAGGGAGAATATGGTGGAAATTAGTCCAACACTGGCAGCAGATGCAGGACAGTATCCATCTCAGATATTTTATTTCAATTGTTATTCACTTTTTACGCAGGATTACTTGAAACTATTAATAAATATAGCCTACTATTTTGTGGCAGCGTTGCTAGTACCCACCAATGCTGGAAGCTGATTGCCTGGCTGTACTTAATCATTTCCTTATTGTGCATATTAAAGAAGTTTAAAGCGATTGCATTTCACTGTATCTCTGCTGTGGTATGTGTAAACTGACCTGTTATTTAAACCACACATTAATGATTTATTCATTAAGCAGGGCTGAAATAATGGTAGTGATTTATCGCAGATTATAACAGAGCATAATTACAGTTTTCTTTTAGGTATCCATCCATCCACAGGAATCACTCAGGTAGCATGTTGGAAGACCAATCAAGACTTAGATATATTACAGCAAACATTAGATCTGCACTATTGTGATTTTGTTTGCAATCTAGATTTTTCTTTTCTTAATCAGTGCAGCATCAAATATTTGTGTTATCCCATCTTCTGTGTAGTTTCAGGGAATTTCATGGTGTGTTAGTATTCAGCTTAGACAGCAAAATCATTTTCCATCTGTTAGAGCAGGGTAAAAGGGACGTCCAAGTTTGTCAGACTTTGTGACATTACATTACCCATCTTATGTGTATCCAGTCTTTTTGGGATATGTCTAACAGTTTTGATTGGAGTCTTTCTAAAACATGCAATAACTTTAGTAATATTATATGCACAATTAGAAAAATATTCAGTACTGTCGTGTCAGCCAATGTATATTGTGGTTAACATGTAGAAAACAGAAAGTACTGATTAGAGGAAAAACCTCAGAATGGAGTGTGGTAACCAGCGGTGTACCACAGGGATCAATATTAGGTCCTCTGCTATTCCTAATCTACATTAATGATTTAGATTCTGGTATAGTAAGCAAACTTGTTAAATTTGCAGATGACACTAAAGTAGGAGGAGTGACAAACACTGTTGCAGCAGCAAAGGTCATTCAAAATGATCTAGACGAGATTCAGAACTGGGCAGACACATGGCAAATGACATTTAATAGAGAAAAGTGTAAGGTACTGCACGCAGGAAATAAAAATGTACATTATAAATATCATATGGGAGATATTGAAATTGGAGAAGGAATCTATGAAAAAGACCTAGGAGTTTTTGTTGACTCAGAAATGTCTTCATCTAGGCAATGTGGGGAAGCTATAAAAAAGGCTAACAAGATGCTCGGATACATTGTGAAAAGTGTTGAATTTAAATCAAGGGAAGTAATGTTAAAACTGTACAATGCACTAGTAAGACCTCATCTTGAATATTGTGTTCAGTTCTGGTCACCTCGCTATAAAAAAGATATTGCTGCTCTAGAAAGAGTGCAAAGAAGAGCGACCAGAATTATTCCGGGCTTAAAAGGCATGTCATATGCAGACAGGCTAAAAAAATTGAATCTGTTCAGTCTTGAACAAAGAAGACTACGTGGCGACCTAATTCAAGCATTCAAAGTTCTAAAAGGTATTGACAGTGTCGACCCACGGGACTTTTTCAGCCTGAAAAAAGAAACAAGGACCAGGGGTCACAAATGGAGTTTAGAAAAAGGGGCATTCAGAACAGAAAATAGGAGACACTTTTTTACACAGAGAATTGTGAGGGTCTGGAATCAACTCCCCAGTAATGTTGTTGAAGCTGACACCCTGGGATCCTTCAAGAAGCTGCTTGATGAGATTTTGGGATCAATAAGCTACTAACAACCAAACGAGCAAGATGGGCCGAATGGCCTCCTCTCGTTTGTAAACTTTCTTATGTTCTTATGTTCTTATGTATTAATAGTTTATGTAATCCTGATTAAAAGATAATGATATTAACAATTGGAAAAAATAAGTGAGACAGAGACTTTGTTGCCTTTGTCGATTATTTTGATCCACTCTGAATGGATTAAGAGTTAATTAGCTTATTAAACTCATGAAATGATTCAGTCCTTCTGATTTGCTGTAATGAGGAAACCAGGCTGTCTTAACAGTCATGATGAATCCAAGTTCTCTCTAATTTATTGCATAATGCAGACTCTGTGTGACCCAAAATGGTGTCAGTTACATGCTACAAGCATAGCAATCCTGTCACCAGCTGCTTTACCGTGTCCAGTAAATCTTAAGAATCTTGGTTTAAGTTATAGTTTTATTTAGTCCAGTTTTATTGTCTGTACACCATAACTTTGTGTACAACCTGCAATTTTTTTTGGAATTTTATTGACTGAACTGCAGTCATTATAAAATTTTAATTATTAATAGTAGTTGCAAATTATCATGTATAAACATTACATATATGTAATCGGATTGCATATTGTCATGTAAAAAAAAAACATGTATAGTATCCCTCAAAAAGTTGAAATATGTGTAGTTTTTATTTTTGTTGTAGTTTCTTGTTAGTCAAAATATAATATTACATTTCATGTTTAGCACTCAGACATCCAGGCTTGGATTCTAACTGTGCACAGTTCGTGAACAGGTTGGTCTTTCATGTTCAAGTAATCAGACTTAACCAAGTGACTCAGTAGTCATTCATTGAGTAATTCATCCTCATTCGAGGAGGGATGACGTTTGACTCGAGGAGGGATGAGGATTGACTCGAGGAGGGATGAGGATTGATTCGAGGAGGGTTGAGGATTGATTCGAGCAGGGTTGAGGATTGACTCTGAGGGATGAGTACTGACGAGGAGGGATGAGGATTGATTCAAGAAGGGTTGAGGATTGAGTCGAGGAGGGATGAGGTTTGACTCGAGGAGGGATGAGGATTGACTTGAGGAGGGATGAGGATTGACTAAAGGAGGGGTGAGGATTGACTCTGAGGGATGAGGACTGACGAGGAGGGATGAGGATTGATTCGAGCATGGTTGAGGATTGACTAAAGGAGGGGTGAGATCTGATATCTGATGATTGACTCGAGGAGGGATGGACAATATGGCTCTGACTGTGGTTTGGTGGAGTCCCAGAGCCTTAGAAATGGCTTTGTTACCCTTTCCAGACTGATCAACAACTTTTTTTTTTTTTTTTTTATGGAGGCCTTCAGGAATTTCTTTTGATCGTGGCATGATGTGCCTCTAGAACTTGTGTGCTGACAACTTCACTCTGATGATAAGGGCCAAAGTTAGTCAGATTTATATTGGGCAGGGCTGGCCCAAATGAGGCTTGATTTTTAACCAAAGTATTCCAACAGCTGACCCTAATTATCCCTTTAATTGGGTTGAGTTAACTAGGGGGCAATAACTTTTTCACACCTGAAGATTGCATGTTTGATTACCTTGCACACCAAACAAATGAAAGAAGCACCAAACTTTGGTGTCATTTTTTCTCTCAGGCCTTATTGCTTGCAGCTGCCCCTCATTTACCTTTCAGTTCAATACAGTCTTACAACAGAGTCTCGCTTCTTTCCAGGCTGACCGACTTCCCAACCCCGGAAACGAACTGTCAGGCCAGCCCTTCCAGATACTTCTCCTCCCGTTCTTTAGCGCCCTCACTGGTCACAGGTCATTATCTTTCTGTCACATTAACACACTTTTAATTTCTACAGTGTTCTATATCTGCAATTCATGATGAATTACATAAGAACCAAACATGGGGTAAAATGTATTTAAATGCAAATTTGAAAATCTTTATTTACTCAATCCAAATGCAAATGTGATACATTTACTATCAAACTAAATACAAATGCAAATATGTGACAAAAACAAAATTATGTCAAATACATTCCCATATGTTAATGTTCAATAATTGCGAACTGAGTTGGAACAAAACCAGCAGACACAGTGGGTCCCCAGGACCAGGGGTGTGAAACACTGACAGGAATGATGATGTATATGTGCACTGCACAGTTTATTCTTTTTACTTGTTTTGATTGTTACATTTCATAAAACATGAAGTTCTCAAAAGCGGAATCCTTCAGTTTGAATCTTTCCGGTTGATAAACTTTACCAGCAACACTGAAAACACTCTCTACTGTATTATTAGTATTATTATTTATATAGTATAGTATTTAAATGCACTTGCAATATTTTTGAAGCTTTCCAATGATTTTAATGAATGAACAAATGCACATACTTGTATTTCAGAATATACAAATACTGAAATGCATATAGTTCGGCAGATTGAATTTAACTGCATAAATGCAAGTGCTTTTGATTTTGACCCCAAATTTAATATGAACAGACATTTATTTGAAAGTGTTACTGATAACTTCAAGTTCAATAGATGTTAGTGCAGAGGGCTGGGGTGGCCCGGCCCCACCCCCCGATATCTTATATTGATTTGTTCTTGTACATGTAAAAATGTAGTGTCTTAAGGAAATGGATAAACACTGCTCAGTTTGTTGTGTCTTCTTTCAGTTGAATTTAGAGAGGGTCTGTCAAGTTATTTTTTTTACTGGATTGAACTTGTATATTTCCAGTAAGTTTTGTCTTTGTTGTGCAATAATAGTGAGAAGGAAACAGATGCTATAGAATTATAACGTTTGCAAAATTAAAATTGCATACAATAGTTCCACTGAATTCAATCATTAAAGCAGAAGTGCAAGTTCAGGATACACCATTCTGTATTAAAAATCTAAACTATAAGCAGTTTTATTTTTATGATCAGCCTCGTGTTCAACATGACACAATTTCTCTTACTGTGATTGTATTAGCTGACTATGTATAAGTAATAATGCAGAACAGGGGTTTTCAACCCTTTCAAGCACTTACTCTCAATACCCCCCCAATTTGAACACCAAAGCATATTGAAGTTTAGGATCGTAACAAATAATGTGGTTATCAGTAAAATATTGCAGATTTGTTGGTCAGTAAATCCCATCATGGTTGAAATCCCTGCTATTTAGTATTAACTCTAGGTATGTGTGTGTAAAGTACTATTTGCACGGGACTTAAAAACAGGATCCTCAGAGTTGGTCAAAAGTAGAGGAGGTGCAATAATCTACCAGATGTGGACTAGAGACGCAGAGGAGGTCCAGTACCCTCCCTGATGTGGACGAGAGAAGCAGAGGAGGTCCAGTATCCTCCCTGATGTGGACGAGAGAAGCAGGAGGTCCAGTAACCTCCCTGATGTGGACGAGAGAAGCAGGAGGTCCAGTAACCTCCCTGATGTGGACGAGAGAAGCAGGAGGTCCAGTAACCTCCCTGATGTGTAAAATTCTAATTAAATGCAAAATTGTCACCTGAGTTAACACTTTTGCAACTGATCTGTGAACTGATCACATGTACACGATTCACATTAAAAATAAAAATTAAATAAAAATAAAAAATCGCAAAACATACCAGTGCAGTGCAGTTAAATGCATCTGAAAGCGTTGATATACAACTGTCTTATTATTTTCAGTCTTATTTTCAAGTGCGAATAATCCAGAAATACTTAATTAATTCTAAAATAGCACTGACATGGTCGATTTGCATGGGACTAAATTTCACAGGTGTCAGTAAAAATTCCAGAGCCAACTGAACATTTTTGTGATTTTTAGTCCTGTGCAAATAGTAATTAAGAAGCTTGTTAAGCCAGGCTTTGAGGTGTTACTGTTTTTATTATTATTATTATTATTATTATTATTATTATTATTATTATATTATTATTATTATTATTATTATTATTACTAATTTTTCTACAATTGTAACCAATTACAATCTCGGTTACTTGTAAACCTGGATTGTAACATCGTGGACCAACTTATATGCTTCACATTATTTTTGTATACAATTATGCCATTTATACCTTTAGGTATTATTCACCTTGGATTATTGGTTCTCAAAAGTACATTACAAATATTTGTACCAGCCAAGAACTCATCTAGTAAAAACCATGCTTTTTTCACCTTTGAAATATTGCTCACCTTGGATTTTCAGTGGTTCTCAATCGTGCCTCGCTGGTTTTTGTTCCAGCCAAGCTCTCAACTAGTTAATTTAACCCTCAATTGAACTCATAATTTGCTCAATTTGACTTTTCAATTTATTATTTAATTAGTATAAAATGGTTTAGCGTTATGAAGTATTTGTTAATATATTTTCACCAAGGATAGATGGTTCTGTTATAGTATAAGATAATTATTATTAATATGATAGTATCACATTATTTTTTATACAATTACCCATTTATACAGTTAGGTTTTTACTGGAGCAATCTAAGGAAAGTACATTACAAATATTGTACATTAAGAACATCTGTAAAAACCATGCTTTTTTCACCTTTGAAATATTGCTCACCTTGGATCAGTGGTTCTCAATCGTGCCTCGCTGGTTTTTGTTCCAGCCAAGCTCTCAACTAGTTAATTTAACCCTCAATTGAACTCATAATTTGCTCAATTTGACTTTTCAAATTGTTTATAAAAAGGTAGAAAATTCAAGATCCTGTACAATTAAATATTAAAATATTTAAAATGTTCTGATTAGGCAAATTATGAGTTAAATTGAGCTAGTAATTATGAGCTTGGTTGGAACAAAAACTAGCAGGGCAGGCAGGGGGAATACTTCAGGACCAGGGTTGAGAACCATTGCCTTAGATTATCCTAATTAGTAAATTGACAAAATAAAATAAATAAATAAATAAATAAATAAATAAAACTACTGTAACCGATTCAATTAATTAAAAGCACAGTTGGAACAAAAAGGTCAGGTTGTGGATGCAACTCTGGTTCTCTGAAAAGAGGAACAACCCTCAGCGAATGGGATGTAGCCGTCCAGGTGAGCAGGCCTGTGTTGAGCTTTATACCAAAGCTGCCGATAGGACCTCAATGCACTGATGTAATCAAGCCTGCCCCCAAGGCTCTGATAACTAGGCAGTGCAGAGACTACTTTCTCTTTTGCCTCAGGCCGTGGAGCAACCGAAGCGACCTCGCTGTTTGGGGGTTGTTCCTCTATTCAGAGAACCAGGGTTGCACCCACAACCTAACGTTCTCTTTCATATTCGGAACAACCCTCAATGAAGGGGAACGTGCACTCAAGCAGTCACGAGGGAGAAGGAGCGGCAGCGGGACAACAGTTAAACATACTTAAGATACTTATGAAAGGAACAGTGCTGCAGCCACTGGGGTCGAATGACCAGGTATGGGAAGGGCAGCAGATTCGTTCGCCAGGGTGACTGTGTCCACAATCCAGTGGAACAGGCGGTGCTTAGACAGTGCCTGTCCCAGCGATCTAGAACTATGACAGATGAATAACTGGTCAGTGTGCCACAGAGCCTTTGCATGGCTGACATAGCACTGGAGAGCCCACACCGGGATGAGCATGTCCAGCAGTTGTTCCTCTGGAGAGAAGGCAGGAGGATAGAAGGCCATCAACTCCACTGGTCAGTTCATGAGGAAGGGAGAAATCTCCAGAAAGGCCGGGTTTGGCCGCAGGGAAACTGGAACCGTGTCCCGCAAAGCAAGCACAAGAAGGGTGTATGGAAAGAGCGTGCAGCTCACTCCCCCTTTTCGCTGAATCCACGGCCAGCAGAAACAGGGTTTTCATTGAAAGGTGCCATTACTCCACAGAAGGGAGAAGCTTAAAGGGGGCCTTGGTCAAGGCATCTAGCACCACACCAAGGCACCATGCTGGAAGGCCGGGTTTCTGAGGGGGGCATAACTGTCTCGCACCTTTAAGAAATTGGGTCAACAAGAAGTGAGCTCCAGGTGACAGTCCATCGATACGGACATGGCAAGCAGAGATGGCTGCCAAGTACACCTTCAAGGTGGATGGGGATTTCCTGTCATCCAGCAGCTTCCGAAGAAACTGAAGGATGACCGCTATTGCACAGGAAACAGGGTCATGGCCCTCGGCCAGACACCAGCCCTGGAACAATAACCACTTATGCCCATACTGAGACCAAGACGAGGGGGCTCGATCACCCTGAATGGTGGACATAACCTGCTGACAGCCCTAAGGCTAACAAGTGTGCCCGCTCAGGTGAGAGACCCATAGCTGCAACAGCTCTGGGTTTGGGTGCCCCAACTCGTTCTGAGCCTGGAGCCTGGACAGGAGGTCTGCCGTGTGGTTGATCCCACCTGGCGGGTGAACTGACCCCAGAGACGCCAGCCAAGGCTGCGCCCACAGCAGTAGCTGGATAGCCATCTGAAGAAGGTGTGGTGACCTTATGCCACTTTGGCGATTGATATATGGCACCACCGTCGTGTTGTCAGACCTCACCAGCACATGCTTGTACCGGATCACTGCGAGAAAGTACCATAACCCAAAGTCGACCGCCCTAAGCTCTAGGGCACTGATGTGGACTGACTGCCAGTGTGCCATCCTCACCTCACAGGTCCCCACACCGTTCTAGACCGTGCCCCAACTGTCGTTGGAGACATCTGTGGTGATCACTTCCCTCTGGAAGACGGGACCCGGGCCACCCTGAGACACAGGTTGGAGAGGACTCTCCACCAGTGGATGGCCTTCCAGCAGGACAGGGAAACCGGGAGTCAGCGGTGTCTGTCTTGTCTCGGGTGAAGCAAGCGCGTCACAGCACCATACTCACCGTCTCTCCCAATCAAAACAGGGATGGACACAGTCCAGATGGAGGCCCAGGAAATCCATGCACTGACATGGCATGAGGCAGCTCCTCTGGCAGTTGACCCGAGGCCAAGCCGTCGAAAGTGGTCCGTGACCAGCGTTGTGCGCACCATTGCTTGCTCCTGGGACTACACAACGATGAGCCAGTCGTCGAGGTAATTTAGCAGTCGGATGCCCAGTAGCCACAAGGGGACTCAGAATGGCGTCCATTCACTTCGAGAAGGTGTGGGGAGCAAGGGACAGGCCTAGAGAGCACGCAGTACTTGTTTAAATGCGAAATGGAGATACTTCCTGTGACCGGAACATATGGGTACACATCTTCCAGGTCCATGGTGGTAAACCAGTCACCTGGCCTGATGAACTGGAGGACGCCCCGATGCGTAATAACACCATGTAACAATTTTTTTGTTTGTTTTTTGTTCCTGGGTAGTAAGTGTTATTTCCTAATTGCTTATGCCTCAAAAGTATAGCAAATGGCTATTATTTCCCACAAATTTTGCTTTTGTGACCAGGACAGTGATATTTTGAAATATCACTATCTCCAATGAGAAAACGGGAGCTTTTGTGTCTTTTCGTTCACATAAAGTCAGAAAAAAACAACATATGAATCCAAATTAACATGTATTTATACTAAAGTAATACAAAAATGACTACAAAAGATTTAGAAGTGAGTAGTTTCTCGAGATTTACGATTATACTGTAAATACATTATAATCGTAAATCTCGAAAAACTACTCACTTCTAAATCTTTTGTCGCCATTTTTGTATTACTTTTGTATAAATACATGTTAATTTGGATTCATATGTTGTTTTTTCTGACTTTATGTGAACGAAAAGACACACATTTGCCCGTTTTCCCATTGGAAATAGTGATATTTTGAAATATCACTGTCCTGGTCACAAAAGCAAAGTTTGTGGGGAATAATAGCCATTTTCTATACTTTTGAGACATAAGCAATTAGGAAATAACACTTACTACCCAGGAACAAAAATTGTGTTACATAGTGTAATACGTGAGAACAGGGTTGCACAAATAAGTTCACATGCTGGGATTGAAGTGAATAACTAATTAGTAATTGAATCCCGCCACAACAGTATATACAGATGCACAATTCACTTACTCTGGGTTGTGTGTTCGTAAGTGGAGAACGGGTGATAAAATATATAAGAAATAACAACTGCTACAGCATGCTGGAAGTACCAGCATGGTAATTGTTTTCTGTTCGCCCACTCGTTTGCCTGTCTGTTTAATATTCTGTTTGTTTTGTTCATCTATTTTGGCCTAAAGCCAGCCTGTTCACTCAGGTGTACTGTACGACAGTTACCACCACTCCCTGAAAGGGGCAAGAGCAGGTTGCGGGCACTGAGGTGAGGGACATCTAGACAGGGGGACGGGCTTTTGGGGGAGGAGCTGCGCATATGTCGTAGGGTCTCCCTGGTCTTGAGCGGAAGCGGACTCAGAGTGGGATGCCCTGGAAGGGGAGCGCGTACCTACTGCCCTGCTGGCCAGGCTACAATGCATATGCTCCTAGAAACCGGTGCAGTTGGCATAGGATGACCTGTCGGCCAGAGTTTGGGCTGCATGCTCCGGTCTGAGACAGGATATGCAGAAGTTGTGGGCGTCTTCTGCTGACAGCTTGCTTGCTGCCGCAGGAGACACACCTGGCATGGTGTAGGTCTAGCCACAGGCACCAAAGTTGCTGAAGTACTGAAGGGCACTGGCCCGTACGTTGAACCGACGTGCATGGGGCACTGAAGCGACAACAGCACTGAAGGAGGTGGACATGCTAGACTGCATTGAAGTGCAGACGGGTCTTGCAACACTGAGCTGCATTGAGTGCACCGAGGCACCAAGCCGTATCGAAGACACCTGGGAGCGAGGTTGCTAGAGAAAGGCACGGTAAAATATTAGACCGTCCAATCTGGCTAACACACATGGGCCCAGGCTGCAGCGTTAGCTTAGTGCATAGCCGGCTATCAGTGAGCAGGGATGGAGTGGCAAGCACAACCTGCCATTGTGGAGCTGCTGTCAGCTAGGAAGCCAGTGAGAGTCAGAGACTCAGCAGCAATAACCCCCCATGCAGGTCTCTATACCTGTGGGGAGAAACAACACCAATACACAAATCTCTAACAGAAAGAAAAAAATGCCAACAAAGGACAGGTCAGACACAGCACGCTGACAGCTGTCAGACAAAGCAGGCACTCTCAGCCGAGTGACTAGGTGGGGAGATAGAGAAGGTGACAAAAAAGCACCTAATAAAAAAAGAAGAAGAAGAAGAAGAAGAAGAAGAAGAAGAAGAAGAAGAAGAAGAAGAAGAAGAAGAAGAAGAAGAAAATATATACACAAGTATATACAGAAAATAAATGCATAATCTTTGAAACACGCACAAACCGACGTCCGTCCCAGCCGGGCTGGTATTATGCGTATACAGTGGGCACACTCAGCCGAGTGGTGGTCTGCAAGCAGAGAGGTGGCAGTACAAGCAGCACCGAGTCTGGTGCTGAAGGACTGCTGCTCAGCGAAGGGAATGACACAGAATCAACCAAAGGAAGGGGCAACCGCCGACTTCCTGCAGCTAAAAAGCAGGATCCGGTACAACAATGTTAACACAAGTGATAATAAAGAAAGCTGAAAGCATCACTCATGAATCCCTTGTCCCGCTCTGAAGGCAAAAGAGAAAGTATTCTCTCTGCACTGCATAGCTATCAGAGCCTTGTGGGCAGGCCTGATTACATCAGTGTATCGCGGGCCTATCGGCAGCTTTGTTATAAAGCTCAGCATAGTCCTGGTCGCCTGGATGGTGATATCCCATTCACTGAGGGTTGTTCTGAATATGAAAGAGAACCAGCAGACACATGGTATCCCAAGGACCAGGATTGAGAAGCACTGAGTCCTAAACTAATGAGCTGATTCTGCACTGTGTATTTCTGTTTCACTAGCGACCTCTAGTGGCACTAATGTTTGGCTATAGTTATAGAGGTTAATTCCTCTTTTTTATGACGTTACATTAATAAGAACATAAATAGCTATCCCCTTTAACCAAACCTCAAGTAAAGATGTTCAGGAGCTGCATGAAACACAGCCACCAGCGCTTTGCTGGTGTCTGGAGCATTTTTCTTTTACTTCAGCAGTTTCAAGTTGTCATTTTGCAGAATGTTCAAGGGACTTCATCTCCCTACTTACAAGATGCCAACACCCCAGAATATGGAGAGGAAAGCAGACAGTGGGAGGAAGAAGAAGAAAGTATGTCTATTAATACTCTGAACTGTTTGGAAACAGTTCACAATCTTACAACAAGCATTTCAACAGTTGTACACCAGCAGCACAGTGAAACAGTGTCCAAGATCAATGAATGGATAACTTCATGCAACTCCACAGAAGAGCAACAACTGTACCAGTTCTGGAAATCTCAGCCTTTTCTAAGCACTTTGTACACAATTCTGTCTGCAGTGCTTTATTCTGTTAGTGACTGTCCTGGTATGGTTGACAATCGACTGGAGGAAGCTGTGAATGACATGGGCTGTGAGTTGGTGAGTGGATTATTAGAAGCAATGCATATGATGCTGGATAATTCAAGTAACATTTCTGATGAAACAAATGCTACAGAGACAGAAAGCTGTTTGACTGAAGAAGCGTTGCTTTTAGACGACCCAATGGAATATGAGTTAATGGAGAAGAAAGCTGGAGTTCTATCTGAGAGTGTCGTTGGAATGGGAGAGGTGCTTAATTTACTAAAGTCACTTTTTGAAACCCAAGTGGAGTCTGAAAGGTTAAAACTGCAGGCTGAGATTGTCAAAATCACAGACAAAATTAAAGATTCTGTGAACTCCTTGGAGAAACCAGATAAAGGGACTTTAAAGTTTGAGGAGAATGCTTTCCAGAATGGAACAAGTGATGATGATTCAGGACTATCCAAAAATCGCAGCAAATGTTTAGACCCTGCCAGATTGAAAGAGGTGTCTGTTCCAAAGCTTTCCAATTCATCCATAAGACAAGTCTCTCGAGCGAAAAGGAGCAACAGAGAAATGTTTCAACAATACAAAGACAACAGCTTGAAAAAGGTAAGAAGAAAACGTGATGTCAATTTCATTAGCTCAGGCTTTCACAACTACACAGATAAAAATGCAACCAAAAATGTACATGTGTCACTCAACTCGTATGCCAAAGCAATGACCAATCAGTCTTCACAACAAGTGTTTTATTTCATGAAAGCAGCAGACAAATGCAAGTTGTTAACAACTAAGAGCAAGACAAACTCAACTGATGAACAGGATTATGATGAGAAAAAAATTGAAAATCATTTATGGTACTGGGAAAATGGGACAACATTAAAGAATAAAGGAAATGGATGGACTGTTAGCCTCAACTCTATTGACTGCAAGAAAATTAAATTTGCTTCTCAGACATTTGTGCTGCCTAGTTTCCCTTTGGGCTGTGTTTCTAATGATGGAAGCACCTTTGCTGTGAATTACAAAGATTGCTCAATGGTTTTTCAATTGAGTCCAAAATCAGACCAAAGTGGTAATTCTGATAATTATACTGGTAATACTACTACTCCGAAATGGCAGCTGGTGCCTATAAAAGACAAAGATGCATTTAAAGAAGTAGCTTGTCCTTTCTTTATCAAAACAAATACATTCCCTTGTATGCTACTAACAGGAGACGATGAAGGAGACATTGTCCAAGCCATGCCTTTTGAAGACAATTCAATGGAAAAACAACTTTGGTATTGGAATAATAAACGCCTCATTAATGTTTATTCAGGACTTGCACTGGAAGTCTCTCATGGTGTACCAGATCAGCCCTCATATATTACATTAGGCACTCCACAGAATTTAGAGGACAGAGAATTGCTTTCTCAGTTGTGGACTATGAAAGAAAACAGAATTCAATCCGTAATGTATCCCGGACATTACCTTGAACTTTCCAAACACAAAACTGCTGAGAATTACGCCGTGCATCTCTCTGATAAATCTGAGCTTAGGTGGTCTTTTATGGATGCCCGAAATGAGGGGGACATTTTAAATGTAACAACCTGTGTAAATGTGTTTTTTGTCAAATTGAAAGCATTGCCCTGTAAGCTGCTCACAGTGACTGTAGAAGGAAAAGCACCTGAACTTAATACCTACAACAGTGACACAATTCTTTATCAGCTCTGGTACTGGAGGGGGGAGCATTTGACAAATGTGGCGACTGATTTAGCCCTTAATATTCAAACAGAAAACTCCACCTCCTCAGTTATTCTACAGCTATTGAATGCATCTATGGAATCCCAAACATGGCAAACTAGCAAAAGCCTGAAGAAATACGAATGGACAGAGAGATGTTTATTTTCCATGACATCAGCCAGTTATACACTCAGTGTGGACTGCAATCCCCTGAACAGGAGCTTTTCTAAACAGTTGGAATTCATACATTTTAACACAGGGTTTAACAACATTGAAACAATCAGCTGTTTATATTTCATACGGAGTAGACACCCAGCTTGTGAATTTCTCACTGGTTTTCAAGATGAACAAATTGTTAAAATGAGGCCGATTACTGAAGAACTCATCGATGCTCAGCTGTGGTATTGGGATGGGCCACAACTCATCAACGTGGTAAATGACTTGGTTTTGTCAGTTATTAGGGGGAATACTAGTGAAGAAAGCAGGCTGATTTTACTAAAATCAAACAAGGATAAACAAAATCAAAGTTGGAAATCAGCCAATGATAAGATAATGCAGGTTTCCTGGAATACTAGTGCTGTGACATTAAACATTAGCAATGGGCATATTGCTCTCCAACCAATAGGTGATGGAAGATTTCAGAGTTGGGAATTCATTGACAGCAAAGAAGCCTCTTCTAATCCTGACAGACTGCATTGCTCAGACATTTCATCTCAGGATCGCACATATTTTTTTATTAGGAAAAAACAGCTGCCATGTTTATTGCTTACAGCAACATCCAAGGGACAAAGCCCCGTATTTAAACATTATAGTACAAGTGCTTTTGAGAAACAACTTTGGTACTGGGAACAAAACCATTTAATCAATGTAGACACTGGATTGGCTCTGCATATTGAACAACCAAATCAGTCCGGAGAATCTCCCGTTGTTCTGTTGCCCATGCTTACTTTTGAAAGCTATCAGAAATGGGTGTTGGAAGATGGAGTCTTTGAATTGATGTTTGATGAAGAATGTGTTTTAGATACTGTTAATAATGGCACAGAGATGCATGCATTACGCATTGTATGTTCTGGTGGAAGAAAAGTATCTCAGTGGGAAATTATTGAACTGAACGAAATCTCCAACAAGACAGAAGAGGTTGTGTGTCTCTTTTTTATTCAAAATAAGCATATGCCATGTGAGGTTTTGACCGGGTATGCTGAATCCCAGGAGGTCAACCTCAGACCTGTAACCGATGAACTGATAGACTCCCAGCTCTGGTACTGGGATGGAAATTATCTTATTAACTCTAATAGCGGTCTTGGTTTGGGGATTGTAAATGATCAGAACAATTATGCTGCTTTAGTGAACATAACCCTCCAAGGAAACTACACTTGGGCCAAAAATGCTGACTATATCCAATCAAATGTTCTGAGTAACAATGTGCTTACATTAGATATTATCAATGATGGCCGGGTGCAAGTGGCAGGAGCATATTCAGACTCTATTCAAAGGGCTTACACTGTTCAAAACTGGACATTCATTCAAAAGAAAGAAGCTTTAGATAACCCTGATGTACTTTACTGTAAGGATATTGTAGAGAAGATAGTGGATATGTATTTCATAAAAAGTTCATCACAGCCTTGTAAACTTCTGACAGCAACAGCCAAAGGTAAAAGTCCTCACTTCAAACATTTTGATGAAGACAATATTTCTATGCAGCTCTGGTATACTGAAGTTGGTCAAATACTCAACAAAGCCACAGGGCTTGCACTGCACGCTCATCAAGAACCAAATACTACGGATATGTCTGTTATTCTATGGGACAGCTTTGCATTTGCCACAAGCCAAAAATGGGATATACATTCAAATTCTGAAACTCTGAAATCGAAAAAATATGACCAGTGTGCTCTCACTGTTGAAAACAGGGCTCGTAATCCAGATGAATTGACAATGACATGTAAAAAACATGTTCAATGGAACGAGCAACACTGGGAGTTTGTAAGTTACACAACTGCTACTAAAAATCTTGATGCTGTTGTCTGTTACTATTTCATAAGGAATGGACATGAATCGTGTGAATACTTGACTGGATTTTCTGAAGGACAGCAAGTTAAACTACGTCCAGTAATTGAAGAATTGTATCAGAATCAGCTTTGGTACTGGAACGGTCCTTATCTAACACATATGAAATCTGACCTTGTACTGGGTAAGAGAAATACATCTATCAATGCTATTTTGCAGAAAAAACACGCAGACTATTCTACCCCAAATTCCCAGAAGTTTATTTATGATGATAACAAATTTCTTTCTTCATTTGATGACAAAAAGGTACTAGATATCAACACTGATGATGGTACAGTATATTTTAATCACCTGTCTGATGGGGTTTCACAACACTGGACATTTATTGAAATGACCTGGGGTTTAAAACATGAAGATCAACTGTCCTGTGCACCAATCAAACAAGATCCAACATTGTTTTTCATTAAAAATTTCAACAAGCCATGTGAACTGCTCTCTGCAATTGGAAAAGGTCAGAGTCCACAGTTTAAACATTTTGATAGTGAGAATTTACATTTGCAGCTTTGGTACTGGGACAGTTTACATTTGGTAAATATAGGGACTGGTCTGTCACTACAAGTACAAGATAAAACAAAAAATGTAGTGTTGTGGCCTGTCTATGCTTTTGGTAATGGTCAGAAATGGCAACAGAATAAATACAATATTGGACTTGTGAAAAACCCAGCCTGTTTGCTGGATAGCTCAACAGACAGCGGTGAAGTGACACTAAATGCAAACTGTGCTGCCAGTGGAAGCAACAGCAGTGCCTGGGAAATGGTAGAGTTTGATGATGAACTTAGCAATCATAAAAGATTTCTGTGCACATATTTCATTAAGAATGGATTACAGCCTTGTGAGCTCTTGACTGGGTTTTCAAAAGGAGAAACTGTTAAATTAAGACCACTGTCTAACGAATTTATCACAAACCAGCTGTGGTATTGGGATGGGAAACATTTAATTAATGATGGGAACCAGTTAGCACTACGTGTAGACATCCAAGGAGTTAACGTCATTCTGTCAACAAAAATAAATGGGTTTAAAAGCCAGATGTGGGAGAGGGATAGTCTATATTTGAAATCACAGGGGAAAAATGGCTATGTAATGGATCTTAATGGACCAAATGTTGGCTTCTCTATTCCTGGTTACACAGATAGGCAAAAGTGGCATTTCATTCAAAGCGAAATCGGTGTTAAAGATCCTTCGCTACTGCACTGCCAACCAGATCGGGATGGACTTGAAAGATATTTTGTAAAAATTGAGCAGGACCCATGTCATTTGATGACACAGATTGAATGTGGAGAGGTGAATCTGCATGCTTATAGCAAGGAAAAAGTTCAGGATCAACTGTGGCTTCAGGAAGGAGCTCATATCCTCAATGCTAACAATTACCTCGCTCTCAGTATCAAAAACCCTAAAATACCCAATTCATTATCTGTATCATTAAAGACAAAGTACAGCTACGAACATTATCAAATGTGGGAAAGACATGAATATCTGATTAAGTCTCAATTTAGAGATGCATCGTTAGCTCTGGGTTATTATTTAGATAGTTTACAAATGCATGAAATTGATGGCACAGATGCACAGAAATGGACCTGGCTTATTTTGAAAGATGTTATGGCAGATAACAAATTATTAAGATGTTCACGTTGCTATGATAAAGCTGAAGAGAAAGCAGCGACCGTTATGGGATTTATGCCAGTCGTTTCTTTTTTTTACAACCTTATCCGAGCTGCAGTATATGCAGGGAAAGGGTGTGATGAAGTTGCTCTAGAGAGCCTTAAGGATGCAGCTATTGATATTGCAGTGGATCTGGCCGCTGTTTTTCTTCCTGCTTTAGCTTATGGAGCGAAATCACTTAAATTTGGTGTAAAAGCTGGGTTTAAAGCTGTAGGTAAAGCCTTAAGGGCTTCTGCCAAACTACCAGTACTTGCAATGAAGATGAAAATGAAAATAGCGATACAACAAGGTATAAAAACAACCATTAAGAAGTCTATTGTCCAAACAATAAAAACTGCATTTCTGACAGCAAAAAACACTGTCAAATTAATTAAGCAAGTTTCATTGAAAACAGGGAAAGTTTTAAAGCAAATCCCCCAGAAGAGTTTCAAGACTGGGAAAACTTTAAAGAAACGGATTAAGGATGTGTCTGTCAGCAAGATGTTTAAAAGCACAAAGAAATCTTTAAATGTAAAGAATTTAAAAAGGGCAGGAATAAACGCAGGACTAAATGTAAAGAAAACATCCAAAAAAATGGTAGAGAAACTAAAAGAAATGGGAAATAAATTGGCGTCGAAAGCTGAGAAGCAAGTGAAGCGCTTGGAAGACATTGAACACGGAAAGGTTAAGAGCAGTACTAAGATAAGATGCAAACGTATGATTGGGAACTGTAAGGCAAGGGGTCTAGCAAACACAATTGGCACAAGTCCATTTTCAAAAACTGAAATTGTTGACACATTTTCAAGAATTAAAAGACAAGCAAAAACTGATTTTCCTGACGTTAACGAATCATACCAACATATGTATTTATATATAAAAAAAGAAAATGGAGACTTAGAGAAGGTTTTTGGGAAAGATATAAAGTCAACTACCAAAAAAACAGAAGGTGGGGTAAAAGTGTTACATACTGAACAAGCATTGCAGTATGATGAACAAGCACTACAGTTAATAAATAAAGAAGCAAACCGAAAATCAACAGTATACTGGTATAGTTTAAACACTCCTTGTCAAACTCCAACTCCTTTTACTGGGAAATCATGTTTTTCATTTATTATTGACAAATGTAAGACATGGAAAAATGATCTGGAGATGAAGTGTGTGGTGGGATTTGACAAGTGGTATACAGTTCAAGACAAATCTTTAAAAACAAAGATTACTGATATCTATATGAGTGAAGATAAGAGTAGAATTTCTGGACTCACTGATATTGAAAAGTCCTACTTACAAACCATGAGGAAAAAACTAGAAAAGAAGAAGCCTATGCCTTTAGAGTCTACAGAAAGTGTCAACAAATTCTTAGTTGAAAATGACAAGAAATTAAATAATCTAATGAATACACAAATAGAGGAAGGTATGTCCTGGGAACGTTTGAAAGGACTATGCCTAGACTATCTAAGCACAAAATTTGTAGATATAAACTGCAATTCATTTTCTGATTTTAAAAAATATGTGAAGAAATCCCCCCAAAAAATAGATTTAAATAAACACATGCGAGACTATTTACAAGAGAAGGCTCAGATAAAAGACGCAAAAAAGAATAAAGTACTGGTTACAACAAGAGAAGAGGCTTTGGAGGAAGGTGAAAAGATCAAGAGGAAACTACCTGAATATTTTCAAAATGAGTTTATAGATGAATGGAAAAAATATGCTTGGAGAAATACTCTTGAGAAAAATCTTGAAGAAATAATAAATAAAAAAAGTTTCTCGGAATTCTTCATAAAACAGGACCTAAATTCCTTCAGTGATTTCATAGAATTTTTTCCTCTTGCATAATTAAGAAAACAGGTCTGATCACCTTTCTTGTGTTTGAAGTCTATCATTTGTTTTAGATTATTCTTACTTTCCCCCAGAGCTTTGCATTAAGAATATTGTTAGTTGAAAATTGCCTTCTGACTTCTGATATTTTGAATGAAAAGATTTTGCTATTCAGAGAAAAAGGAATCAGTTCTGCAAATTTATCAAATTAAATCAGTGTGTAAACTTGGATTAATGAGCCTTAAACTTTAAACTTTTTCTCTAGATGTCTCATGAACCATGAACTCATCAATCCTTTGTGAAGAAAGGCCAACAATTACTGTGGCTATTTTAAGCCTCTACTGCATGCAGGTTTATCCCTGGAAACAACACTGTCAGTTATGGGACCAACTTCTATTCTATGAGCCTCAAAATCGAAATTTTAGTTTCTACAACCTCTTCCTACTTAGTTAGCCTACTACATAATAATCTAAGCACTAACATACATTTTCTCATTTATATTAAATTCTAACCACATGTTTCAATTCTCACTAAATATTTACTTTTTTTTTTTTACATTTAAAGTTACATTTTCATTGTTTTTATTTTTTTCTAGCATTTTTCCATTAATGGATTTTAGATTATACAATACTAGAGCTTTTTGAAAGTGTTTTGTGTTCCTAATGTTTATTTTTTGGATTATATCTACCTATGGGATACGTAATGAAAGATTGTGTTGAAATGCTGGGTGATGTGTTAAATAACTATTGACTATTGACAGTTACCAATCACTGTCAGTTATCCTTTGTTACTTAATCATTTATTGACTGTATCTGTGTGATCTTGTATTACTAATCATTTCAATATGTAATACAATTGTAAAAACAATTGATTTGTACCATGTACTACATTTTATATTACCTTTTTATATTTTACTTTTGATGTATGTGCCCTAAATAAAGCTTTGCAGAAATTTTCAACAAATGTGTAGTACAGTGGAGGTTATTATTTCTTTCAATTGAGGTTTTTAAGAGATATTTGGGGGGTATATTTTCATGTGATGATTTAAAAGATGCAGTTGATTTCAAAACAATACTGTTGTGAGGCTTCAGTGGTACATACCAAATTCCAGTCCTCTATTGCAGTGTGTCTCCAACCCTGGTCCTTGAGAGTCCCCCCATCCTATCTAATACAATGCCTCCAACCCTGGTACTGAAGAGTCCCCCCTATCCTATCTAATACAGTGTGTCTCCAACCCTGGACCTTGAGAGCCCCCTATCCTGTCTAATAGTGTGTCTCCAACACTGGTCCCGGAGACCCTCCTATCCTATCAAATACAGTGTGCCTCTAACCCTGGTCCTGGAGAGCCCCCCTGTCCTATATAATCCAGTGTGTCTCCAACCCTGGTCCTGGAGCAAACCACTTTCCCATCTAATACAGTGTATCTCTAACCCTGGTCCTGGAGACCCCCCTATCCTATCTAATACAGTGGGTCTCTAACCTTGGTCCTGGAGACCCTCCTATCCTATCTAATCCAGTGTGTCTCCAACCCTGGTCCTGGAGAGCCCCCCTATCCTATCTAATCCAGTGTGTCTCCAACCCTGGTCCTGGAGCGACCCCCTATCCTATCTAACACAGTGTATCTCTAACCCTGGTCCTGGAGAGCCCCTATCCTACAACTTGTTTTGCAGGTATCTCTTAATCAGCAATTGCTAAATACTTGCTGGCACATGGGAATTCTGACTATTTAAGCCAATCATTGACTCAATTAATTTATCACGAGGCTAAAACAAAAAAAAAAAAAAAAAAAGAAGTGTCTGACTGTGGCTCTCCAGGACCAGGATTGACTGCCCCTGAGCTACAAAAACAAAATAAATATATACAAAATGTATTAACAATACAAAACTCACTGATTCATGAGAAACCAGCTATTAGTATATTTTTAGCTATTTTTCATACATATTTCTTAAACAAAGATTAAAGGTGGTATCTGAGATATTTGTATTTGTTCCAGAATCAACTGAATAAATCACATTTCTGTAATTTATAATAAAGTTTCTCTCGTATTCTGAAAGTCCTACTGAAATGTATGTCCAGAACTAAATGAAAGCAGAGATGTTGTGTAATGCTGCAAACACGTGTTGCCATATTCTCATATCAGTTAAGTTAAGTTGCTTATGATAGAAAACCATCTGCTAGCTTTATTAGTTTTGTGTTTAGTAACTTAAAAATATAAGCGAATTTACTAAATGAATTGCTCTACACTGCTGCCCTTACTTAACTGAGGGTCCTTGGTATTTTTACTGCATCGGTACGGAAGAGCAGTAGGCTATAGAATATTATCATCTGAATAATGGTCGATGTCACTTGTCACAAATTCTAGTGACGCAGCCTAGGAATGGAACTGGGCCGCGGAGTCTAGCCCAGCTGACTCAGCCTTGTTTAAGCTGGTGTGGGACTGGAGAAAATTTAGCCGCTTGCACAGCAGAGACGAAAAAGAGCGAGCGGCTGGGGATCCAATGCGAATTCTTGCATTTAGATGCTTTAAATGCATTTGATATTGATCTCTAGTACTTGCTTGCTTGCTTGCTCTTTGACTGCAGCACTAGATGGCACCCTAGACTAAACCCAGTAGGTTTAATGAAGCTAATGGTAACTTAAATCAGTCAGTGAGTTAAATTGGAAAAACTGAAACACACTTTTGAGTGCATCCTGTGATTTTTTTTTATTTATTTTTTTGCTGTATGTTAATCAACTCAAGGCTGGTTCATACTTCCGTAAATGCAGACAAATGCTATACCTCAAGTGCAGTGAAGTACAAAGAAGTTCTTTCAAGTCTTGCTCCTCCATGGAGTATACTGGAATGCGACTGACTATGCAGCAAATGTTGAACATTTTGAACATTATCTGACTCTATAGATTTCATTTGCATGAGAAAATGCCGTAATGACTTTTATAAAAAGACGCACAGTGGCGCAAGAGTGTGGATTAAGTCATTCTGACCTATCAAACAAGTTCTGAGGAGAGGAGCGACTGACTGAGAGCAAAACTTGTGTCGGACCAATCAACCTGAACAGCAGGTCTTTGGACTGTGGGAGAAAACCGGAGTACCAGGAGAAAACCCACACCAACACGAGGAGAACATGCTAACTCCACACAGACAAGACAAGACGCCTGAGGCCAGAATCGAACCCAGGCCCCTGGAGCTGTAAGGCAGCAATGGGATGATCCTTGATATCAGTTTGTGGAAGTGACCTCTCTCCCTTCTCCCTACCTTCTACCTCTGCATCTATTTTATTCCAGCATTTGTGCTGCCATAATTGAGTAAGCTTATAGTTTATTGCACATCCACATGTTTATTGCAGTTTACTACATGTCAGCTGTGTTAAGTCTTGACACAACATTTCACCAATCAGAGAGTTGAAGGGGCGGGTTTTCTGTGTTAAGCACTTCAAGAGGCTAAAATGTCAAAATTACTGCTAAAAAAAAAAAAAATTTCAAAGCAAAAATAGTGACAATGAATGCAGGAGGAAAAATAAAAATAAGCCAGCGATCAGAGCAATCTACCACCTAATCCTATATTTGGGCCAGCTACTTTATTAAAAAAATATTAAGATTATTTTCGGGTATTAACATTCAGTGCATTTTTGTCGTATTATTTTACTGTAAGGTGATATATAGTACATAATAGCTATATATATGTACCAAAAAAAAGAAAGTGTATTCCTTTTGTTGTGATATAGTAACAATATGTACCCAAGTGTTTGTGAGAGATTTTGGGGATTCATGTATAGAGGCTGTATGCCTTTAAGAAGAAAGGCGTGATGGGATATCAGCTGTTGTCAGCTGACATACAAATGCTTAAGTGCAGAGGTTCTGGATTATTACACTCTGGTTTCATGCAACAGTTTCTCCCCTCCGTGTCACTGCGTTCCTAGGGGGTACATCATCCAATAACGCAGACTTGCGTATGCCTGGTGGTGGGCTTAGAGGGAACCAATCATTAAGCTTCCAGAAATTAATTTCACTGTGAAATTACTGTAAATAGTTCATGTAAAAAAAGATGAGAAATTCAAAACTGTTTATTATTTAGAACAGGGGCCGGCAACATATGGCTCACGAGCCATATTCTCTAGGAACAAAATATGTCTCTCGTCTTGAGACTTAAAGTTGTTAACAAAGTTGTTAAAATTGTTCTTATTTTATTGTAACTGTTTGGCAGGTTGGTAGCCTATATCCAGCCAATAAGAATAGCCACCTGGAAAAAAAAAAGAAAATTGCATGACCCAATCCTGACGGGGTGACTGGGGCAACAGCCACACTCGGCCACACCTTGGCTATGCTAGTGGTCCTGCAGCATTATAACACATCAACCAAGGTTCCGTCCGTATCCCATTGTATATTCCCAAGCAGAAGATCTGTCTTAGGGTTTTGGTGACTCCAAGTCTCCCGAACCTGGGGTTCCGTGTTGGTCCTGGAGCACCACTGCTTTCAGGGAACTTGGTACCACCACCTAAGGTCTCACCTCCTGGTCTGCCGGCTCTCCTCACCATTGCTGCAGAACGCTGTCACTGATTGATAGGCTGCTCCACTGTGACCACAGAACTTTTGTTGCTTCCAGCCAGCGCATCACTGGTTGAAGGTCAGGATCCTGGTCTTGCTGCCACCTCCACTCCACCATGGTGACCGTGGACAGCTTGCTGTCGGTCACAGTAGTCACCCTGCTCTCCCACACAGGCTGATGCTGCAGCCAGTCCTTAACTCCCTTGCTGCTCCTCCACAATCAGCTCCTGTTCCCATACCTCCCGCTAGTGGCAGAGGATGCAGTCCTCCTCAGCAAAGAGGTGACATGGTGTGGCTCTCTCCAGCCCGGTGTTGGATCCAATAATTGAACAGCTTCAGTTGCTTGATCCCGCATACCATCTGCCCCTCTGGTTACTGGAGTCAGTAGCCCCTGGAGGGCGACGTGGTTGGTCGGCCGATTAAGGGCTGCATGCAGAGGTAGTGGCAGAAGTGCCGCCACCACTGCTGTTCACAGTTCTTGTCACTTCACGCAATACCCTCATTCCGCTTTGCTCGGGGACCGGCTATAGTAAGCCAATACCCGCTCTCCGTCTGGTCACTGTTGTAACAGGACTGCTCCAATCCCCTCATTGCTGGTGTAAGAATTGTTTTTATATATTTGCAGCTTCATTTATTGGAAATGTACCCAAACTGGAACGGTAACATTACTTTGTATGAGCATTTTGCTGCTTTAATTTAAAGACCTGATTAGCCTTCATATCTAACATTTGTACTGCTTTACCAAGGTGAACTTGTTAAAAGGAGTACAGTATGTGCAAGCTTAGATCGACTCGTTAAAGAAGGTAGCTTGTAATCCAGTCTATACATGCTTCTGGCACACGTATGACATTCTGGACGCGCTAGATGTCCCTCATGAAAAAATACATCACCATGACACCACTGCGCAGGTCAACCTTTGGAGCTTCTGACTGCCCTTGTCAACAACTACTGTAAATAAAATACAACTTTTCAACCTGATCTTACAAATAAACAGTTAGAAATTGCAGTATCAATTCATAACAGAAAATGCTATTTTCGATTTGTTTGCTCAAAATGTTTTATGGTAAGCATGTTGTAAACATTGTAGCAAGGATCATCAACATCAACATCAACACTCACTTTTCACTTTGGAACTGTCTTTGCACCACGAGCACTTAATTCACGCACTGTAGGAACTGTGTCTGTGTTTGTGTTTTGTGTGAGTGAGGAAAGACGGGACTTTTTGGTTGCTGGTCAAACTTGTGGGATTACAACAAGACTAATATACACTGCTGTACCACTTCCATCATTGATATTGTTTGCAGGTTTTGCAATAAGGCTCTGGACATTATAATCATTAATAAACACCCTTGCACCTGTAAATCATTCGTCTGTGTGATTAATCCGCTCTGCACTGCACTCACCTGCACGTATTCACCACTTTGCCACAGGCTTCCATCATATTCAGGGGTTACAGTTCTGTTCAATGGTTTCCATCATATACAGGGTTACAGTTCTGTTCAATGGCTTCCATCATATACAGGGTTACAGTTCTGTCCAATGGCTTTCAGCACCCCCACTATAAATTTGTTCCAGCGCCATTGCTTCCAAATGCAAAAAAAAAAAAAAAAAAATACTATTTGACTAAAATGATGCTTTCTATAAACTGTCCTCCTTCTCCTTGGATTGTTTTGTCTCCTCAATGGTAACAGCTGCTACTAACAAAGGATCCATGTTCAAAGTCAGGGTGACTGGATCTGAAGTTCTGCAACTCTTTATACTGGTGAATATATGTATTCACCATTCTGAAGCAGCAGATATAAGTATTGACCACTCTGAAGCAGTAGATATACGTATTGACCACTCTGAAGCAGCAGATATATGTATTGACCAGTCTGAAGCAGCAGATATATGTATTTACCAGTCTGAAGCAGCAGATATATGTATTGACCACTCTGAAGCAGCAGATATATGTATTTACCACTCTGAAGCAGCAGATATATGTATTGACCAGTCTGAAGCAGCAGGTATACAGTGCCGTGAAAAAAGTATTTGCCCCCTGTCTGATTTTCTGCATTTTTGCATATTTTTGATAACTGAGTGTTATCAGATCTTCAACCAAAATCTAATATTAGATAAAAGGGACCCTGAGTGAACAAATAACACAAAATTCTGATACTTATTTAATTTATTAATTGAAGAAAGTTATGCAACACCTAATGCCCCCGTGTGAAAAAGTAATCGCCCCTTGGACTCAATAACTGGTTAAGCCACCTTTAACAGCAATAACTGCAACCAAATGCTTCCTGTAGTGATTGATCAGTCTCTCACAGCACAGTGGAGGAATTTTGGCCCACTCCTTCATGCAGAACTGCTTCAACTCAATGACATTTGTGGGTTTTCAAGCATAAACTGCTCATTTCAGGTCCTGCCACAACATCTCAATGGGTTTAGGTCTGGACTTTGACTAGGCTATTCCAAAACTTTAAATTTCTTGTTCTTCAACCATTCTGATGTAGACTTGTATGTGTTTCACAGAATTCTTGGTTCCTTCAATGATGGCAAGTCATCCAGGTCTTGATACAGCAAAGCATCCCCAAATAATAACACTACCATCACCATGCTTGACCGTTGGTATGAGGTTCTTACTGTGGAATGCAGTGTTTGGTTTTCACCAGACATAACGGGGCCCATGATGGCCAAAAAGTTCCACTTTTGACCAATCTGTCCATAGAACATTGTTCCAGAACTCTTGAGGATTATCCAGGTGCTTTTTGGCAAACTTGAGACGAGCATTCATGTTCTTCTTAGTGAACACTTGCTACTCTGCCATGAATCCCATTTTTGCCCAGTGTCTTTCTAATGGTGGCGTCATGAACACTGACTTAGCCGAGGCGAGAGAGGCCTGCAGATCCCTGGATGTTGTTCTAGGGTTATTTGTGACTTCCTGGACAATTTTACGTCTTGCTCTTGGAAAGATTCACTACTGTCCCAAACTTTCTCCATTTGGACAATATGGTTCCGACTGTGGTTTGGTGGAGCCCCAGAGCTTTAGAAATTGCTTGTAACCCTTTCCAGACTGATAGGCAGCAACAACTTTTTTCCGGAGGTTTTAAGGAATTTCTTTTGATCATGGCATGATGTGCCTCTCGAACCTGTGTGCTGACAACTTCACTCTGATGGTAAGGGCCAAAGTTAATCAGATTTATATGAGGCAGGGCTGGCCCAAATCAGGCCTGATTGTTAACCAACGTATTCAAACCTCTGACCCTAACTAATCCTTTAATTGGGTTGAGTTAACTGGGGGGGGGGGGCAATAACTTTTTCATATCTGAAAATTGCATGTGTTATTACCTTGCACATCAAACAAATGAAAGAAGCACCAAACTTTGGTGTCATTTTTTTTTTCTCTCAGACTCCCTCTATATAATACTACAACCCACAAAAGATATACGTATTGTCCACTCTGAAGCAGCAGATAATTTATCACACTTTCCATGGGATTGTTTTAAAATCATCAGATGCAGTAGAGATGTAAATGTAAGATATTTTGACATCATAGAAGCACCCATCAAATGTTGCTATCTTCAATATAGAATTGCCAATGTATGACATTTTGACAGTCCACACACAGCCATCACATTTTTAACCTTCATACATAGAACTTTCAAAGCACAGACATTTGACAGCTGATCTGCACCCATCAGATATTGTTACATTCAATAAAGAACATTTTCAGAGTATGATATATTTTAGCCTTCTATCAATTGCTAGACCTAGAAAAAATGTACTAAAATACTGTATAAACATTTTCACAACACGCAGGATTTGCTATATATGGGAAACATGTTTATTTATTATTATTATTACTATTATTATTATTACAGATATTTGCCTGGTTTGAGTGCCAATACTATCTGTGATGTTGTTAATATTAATTTGAAAGTAAGTAAGTAATGTTAATTAATTACATTACTGTAGTTCTGCTATATCATTTTTAGAATAATTTTAAACTACTCTCTATATATCCACCAAGATGAATTGTTGGATTGTTTTAACTAATATACCATATATATATATATATATATATATATATATATATATATATATATATATATATATATAGATATGATATTATATACAGGTATATGATATAACTACACATGGTACAGGTAGCAGATTTTGACGAGGTAGCAACAACTTACGCTTATGTTTCAGATAACCCACCAGATGGC
The DNA here is from genome assembly GCF_017654505.1 of Polyodon spathula. Lineage (NCBI taxonomy): Eukaryota > Metazoa > Chordata > Actinopteri > Acipenseriformes > Polyodontidae > Polyodon > Polyodon spathula. The sequence goes on from NC_054558.1 coordinate 12,620,293, forward strand.
GATGCTGTTGCAGTTTGACGATACACCTCCTGACTGATTTACTACGTCAGCACTAAGCAATGTGCTCAGTAGGACACTAACCGGCACAGCATACATGTTGCAGGCAGCTGAGATGAATCTATCAGGAGTTCTCTGTCTGGTTTTAATATGTGAGTCTGGGAAATGTCTTTCTTTATTAGAATTGTAGGACCTGAGGGCAGCAGAATAATGGCAGGCTCAAATATTTACTGAAGTTTGATTTCATTGAAATGCATTCAATCCTAAATGGTAGCTTTCTTTAGAGTTCAAAATGATCAGCATATTTTCACCAAAACTGAAAATCAATCATCAAAAGATCAGAAATATAGATAGATAGATAGATATATATATATATAGATATATCTATATATCTATATATTATATATATATCTATCTATATATATATATATATAATATAGGAAGCAACAACCCTGTACCTTGTGTTCATATTATGTCATTTCAGGCAGTCACTCCTTACTCTAATGGCTCAGAGTCATAAAGTTTCAGGGTTATAATTCATGCACTTACCTTCGGACATACTTCTTTAGTTTTTATATTGATGTTTTGCTTGGTACCTACACAAGACCATAATTATGTGATATTATGTCATTTCAGGCAGTCACTCCGAGTCTCAGATATTTCAAAGTCCCAATATTAAAGTACGTGAATGGAAGCCTGTTGAGCTCCACTGTAATCAAAATATAACTACAAGCGAACCATTGTTCTGGTATCAACAGCAGCCAAATAAAAATCCACAACTTTTAGTGTATGCATACTCTGGAACAAAAGAAGAAGGGCATTTTAAAATGAACATCAGTGAAAAGGGATTGTCAGTGACACTCAGCACCCACAAGATTGAAGTGAATGATGCTGCTGTGTATTACTGTGCAGTGAGGCCCACAAAGCAACATTTAGAGGAGAAGGTACTTCAAGAATCCTGTAATAAAAACAACAGCAATATTTACAGCGCTACTAACTGCAGAATCCACTAATACAACAAGGAGTAACTTTGGATCTAGAAACATATCCAGCACTGGCAAATGCCAATGGTGGGGTCTTTGTTACTTACACAAGATTTTGCATTTTGGCTCCATTATTGTAAAATAATGATACCCCTGGTAGACCCATGAGAGGGCGGGGAGGACGGGGAAATTTCCCTGGGGCCCTGGAGAAAATAGACAGGTTAATAGATTATATTTATCAATTAACAAAATGCAAAGTGAGTGAACAGAAGAAAAATCTACATCAAAAAAATATTTGGTGTGACCACCCTTTGCCTTCAAAAGAGCATCAATTCTTCTAGGTACATTTAAACACAGTTTTTGAAGGAACTCAGCAGGTAGGTTGGCTCAGACATCTTGGAGAACTAACCACAGTTCTTCTGTAGATTTAGGCAGCCTCAGTTGCTTCTCTCTCTTCATGTAATCCTAGACAGACTCGATGGTGTTGAGATCAGGGCTCCGTGGGGGCCATACCATCACTTCCAGGACTCCTTGTTCTTCTTTACGCTGAATATAGTTCTTAATGACTTTCGCTGTATGTTTGGGGTTGTTGTCATGCTGCAGAATAAATTTGGGGGCAATCAGATGCCTCCCTGATGGTATTGCATGATGCATAAGTATCTGCCTGTACTTCTCAGCATTGAGGAGACCATTAATTCTGACCAAATCTCCAACTCCATTTGCAGAAATGCAGCCCCAAACTTGCAAGGAACCTCCACCATGCTTCACTGTTGCCTGCAGACACTCATTCGTGCACCACTCTCCAGCCCTTCGGCGAACAAACTGCCTTCTGCTACAGCCAAATATTACAAATTTTGACTCATCAGTCCAGAGCACCTGCTGCCATTTTTCTGCACCCCAGTTCCTGTGTTTTCGTGCATAGTTGAGTCGCTTGGCCTTGTTTCCATGTCGGAGGCATGGCTTTTTGGCCGCAAGTCTTCAATGAAGGCCACTTCTGACCAGACTTATCTGGACAGTAGATGGGTGTACCAGGGTCCCACTGTTTTCTGCCAATTTTGAGCTGATGGCATTGCTTGACATCTTCCGATTGCAAAGGGAAGTAAGCATGATGTGTCTTTCATCTGCTGCAGTAAGTTTCCTTGGCAGACAACTGCATCTACAGTCCTCAACGTTGCCCGTTTCTTTGTGCTTCTTCAAAAGAGCTTGGACAGCTCATCTGGAAACCCCTGTCTGCCTTGAAATTTTTGCCTGGGAGAGACCTTGCTGATGCAGTGTAATTACCTTGTGTCGTGTTGCTGTGCTTATGTCTTACCATGGTGTATGACTTTTGACAGTAAACTGTCTTCAGCAACCTCACCTTGCTAGCTGAGTTTGGCTGTTCCTCACCCAGTTTTATTCCTCCTACACAGCTGTTTCTTTTTCAGTTAATGATTGTGTTTCAACCTACATATTGAATTGATGATCATTAGCACCTGTTTGGTATAATTGTTTAATTATAAACCTGACTATATGCCTACAAAATCCCTGACTTTGTGCAAGTGTACCTAGAAGAATTGATGCTGTTTTGAAGGCAAAGGGTGGTCACACCAAATATGGATTTGATTTAGATTTTTCTTCTGTTCACTCACTTTGCATTTAGTTAATTGATAAATATAATCTATTAACATGTCTATTTTTGAAAGCATTTTTACTTTACAGCATTTTTTCATACCTGCCTAAAACTAAAATTATATTTTATAATCGATTTGATATAATTTATATATTATATATATTAATATATATATATATATATATATATATCTTTATATATATATATATATATATATATATCTCTTCTATTACACACACACACACACACACACACACACACACACACACACACACACAGTGGCTTGCAAAAATATTCAGACCCCTGACCAATTCTCTCATATTACTGAATTACAAATGGTACATTGAAATTTCATTCTGTTTGATATTTTATTTTTAAACACTGAAACTCAGAATCAATTATTGTAAGGTGACATTGGTTTTATGTTGGGAAATATTTTTAAGAAAAATAAAAAACTGAAATATCTTGCTTGCATAAGTATTCAACCCCTGTGCTGTGGAAGCTCCCAGTTTGCACCGATGAAAGAAATTGCCCTAACGAGGACACAATTACCTTACCATTGGCCTCCACCTGTGAACCATTAAAGTTGCTGTCACATTTTCTGGATAAAAACCCCACTGTTGAAGGATCATTGGTAAGGCTGTGAATCTGAAGGAAAATGAAGACCAAAGAGCATTCTACAGAAGTTAGAGATAAAGTAATACAAATGCATAGATTAGGGAAAGGGTACAAAATAATATCCAAGTGTTTGGATATCCCAGTGAGCACAGTTGGATCAATAATCAGGAAGTGGAAGCTGCATCACACCACCCAGGCACTGCCAAGAAAAGGCCGTCCCTCAAAACTCAGTGCTCAGACAAGAAGGAGACTCGTGAGAGAAGCCACAGACAGGCCAACAATCACTTTGAAGGAGCTACAGAGTTCAATGGCTGGGAGTGGAGTAATGGTGCACCATCAACAATATCAAGAGCTCTGCATAACACTGGCCTGTATGGGAGGGTGGCAAGAAAGATGCTGTTACTCAAAAAGTACCATCTGAAAGCACATCTGGAGTTTGCCAGAAAGCATGAGAGTCACCCAGCAGCGATGTGGGAAAAGGTTTTGTGGTCAGATGAGACCAAGATAGAGCTTTTTGGCCAAAACTCAAAGCGCTATGTGTGGCGCAAACCTAACACTGCCCATGCCTCAAGGCACACCATCCCTACAGTGAAGTATGGTGGTGGCAGCATCATGCTGTGGGGATATTTCTCATCAACAAAGACTGGGCATCTTGTTACAATTGAAGGAAGAATGGATGGAGCAAAATACAGGAAAATACTGCAAGAGAATCTGCTTCAGTCCGTTTTAAAAAACTGAAGCTTGGGAGCAAATTCACCTTTCAGCAGGACAATGATCCCAAGCACAAGGTCAAAGCAACATTGGAGTGGCTCAAGAACAAAAAGATAAATGTCCTACAATGGCCCAGTCAAAGTCCTGATCTCAATCCCATTGAGAATCTGTGGCACTCTTAGAAAATTGCGGTCCACAAGCGTCGTCCAACCAACGAACAACCTGGAGCAAATCTGCCAAGAAGAATGGGCCAAAATCACTCCGACACTGTTTGCAAAGCTGGTACATACTTACTCCAAAAGACTTAAAGATGTTATTGCAGCGAAAGGTGGCTCCACCAAATATTAATGTGTGGGGGTTGAATACTTATGCAAGCAAGATATTTCAGTTTTGTATTTTTCTTAAAAATATTTCCCAACATAAAACCAATATCACCTTATGTAGCAGGGGGAGATCTGTGCTGACTCTGCTGGCGTGTACACAGTGCTGCAGGAAGAGGGCAGCAGTCGTCCAACAACCGCCTGTGAGTTATGGTAGTGACACGGGGAGGTGAGAAAGTGGGTGTGTGGACTTTCCCCCTCTCTGAATGGCTGGGAGGTGAGTCTTGTGGAGATTGTTAGCCCTATAAATTAATGCTCTGCTGTTTCCTCAGGTCTGACTTTTTAGATGCACCGAGAGTGTGGAAGCGCCGATCCAGAACCGAGAACCAGTCGGGAGAGAACGAAACAGTGTGTCAGAGCGAGACAGTGAGGGCGGGAAACCCTTGGGCAGTCCCTGGAATATTATAGCCAAGCAGGCTAGTTAGCCGGCAGCGTAGGTCAGTGATCCGGGTCGCATGGGTAGCGGCAACCAGGATATTACTGCCAAGTGCAGCACCTTTTCTTTGTAGTTTTGTTACTGTTTTATTTTCGCTGTTTCTTTGTGCCTTTGATTTTTGCATTATTGTTTTGAAGCACCTGCAAGTGCGCCTGTACTGTTTACCATTGCTTGGTATTCCCATGGTTCTGTTTACCATAGTTCGTAAGCAGACCATGGACCAACACCGCCCTCTGCGGGCTAAAGAAACCCAACGCACCCTAAAATAAAACTGGGCACCTGTGCGTTGTTGTCAAGTTCATCTGTCTGTCTCCTGAGTCAGTGAATTACCCACCACCCTTCCACACCTTACAATAATTGATTTTGAGTTTAAGTGTTTTAAGACAAAATATTGAACAGAATGAAATTTAAATGTACCATTTGTAATTCAGTAATATGAGAGAATTGGTCAGGGGTCTGAATACTTTTGCAAGCCACTGTATGTATGTGTGTGTGTGTGTGTGTGTGTGTGTGTGTGTGTGTGTGTGTATATATATATATATATATATATATATATATATATATAAAGTAATGTTAAAGCTACTCAAGCAAAACCCTCAAAGTTAGGAAGTTACGAGTTAAGGTTGGCACTGTTATGTGTATGTACCGAAACTGCTCTGCTTTGGATTGTAAATGATATCCTGCTTAATGCTGATGCTGCTGCTCCCTCTGTCCTTGTCCTCCTTGACCTAACTGCTGCTTAGACATCATAGATCACATTCTTCTTGACTGCCTTCAGAAGTATGTTGGGATCTCTGGAACCTGTCTCTCCAGGCTGTCCTCTTACCTATTTGGACGCATGCAGTATGTTTTCTATGATGGAAGCAGTGTTGACGCAAACCTGGTCACTTACGGTGTCCCTCAAGGGTCAGTTCTCGGGCCTCTTCTCTGCAACATCTACATTCTTCCCTTGGGTCACCTCAACATTGCCTCATGTTTCACTCATATGCAGATGACATAAGAACAAGAAAGTTTACAAACGTGAGGAGGCCATTTGGCCCATCTTACCCGTTTGGTTTTTTGTAGCTTATTGATCCCAGAATCTCATCAAGCAGCTTCTTGAAGGATCCCAGGGTGTCAGTTTCAACATTATTGGGGAGTTGGTTCCAGATTCCCATGATTCTGTGTAAAAAAGTGCCTCTTATTTTCTGTTCTGAATGTCCCTGTATCTAAGCTCCACTTGTGACCCCTGGTCCTTTTTTCTTTTTTCAGGTTGAAAAAGTCCCTTGGGCCGACATTGTCAATACCTTTTAGAATTTTAAATGCTTAATCAGATCGCCGCATAGTCTTCTTTGATCTTTTAACCTGTTTTCATATGACATGCCTTTTAAACTAGGAATAATTCTGGACGATCTTCTTTGCACTCTTTCTAGAGCAGGAATATCTTTTTTGTAGCGAGGTGACAGGAACTGAACACAATATTCTAGATGAGGTCTACTAATGCATTGTAAAGTTTTAACATTACTTCCCTTGATTTAAATTCAACACTTTTCACAAAATAGCCGAGTATCTTATTGGCCTTTTTAAAGCTTCCTCACATTGTCTAGATGAAGACATTTCTGAGTCAACATAAACTCCTAGATCTTTTTTCATAGATTCCTTCTTCAATTTAAGTATCTCCCATATGATATTTATAATGCATTTATATTGCTTGCGTTCGCGTGCAGTACCTTACACCAGGGGTATCAAACTCAATTTACATGCGGGCCAAGCCAATGTTGACCATGAAATCCTAATGTAGGCCCAATGACATCACGGAAGACTGTATTGGTTAAAAAAAAAAAAAAACTTATTTCATGAAGTATTACATTGAATTGTCATAGAACTTTTTTACAATTTGGGTTTGCCAAAGATTTTTTAGTGTTTGCCAGAAACCTGGCAATGCTTCAGTTCTGTGAGTCTGCTGATATTTGGCCTCAGTGACTGAGCAGTTGAAACCTTCAGGATTGCAGCAAGGTGTGTATCAAATAATTTTGTTCTGTATTTTGACTTGTTTATGTTCATAGTGGAAAAAAGTTTCTCACAAATGTATGTGCTGCTGAACAGAGCCATGTTTTTTTTTTTAAGCTTTTGCAAAGCTGTGGGGAAAGATGGTGATAGCTGCTTGAAATGGGAACTGTGTGACATCTCCTCGGGATTCCTTGAATTTATTCTTCAGATGTGTGTTGCATTGAAGATCAATGAACTCCGTCTGTAAATCACTTGGTGCTGTTTCCACATCAACTGAAAATGGATCAGCAAACAACTGGAAGCTTACTCTTTGCTTTCTGAAATCTGCAAACCGCTGATCAAATTCTTCCAAAAGCAGGTCAAGTTTATCAGCGTATTCAGCACAACTGAACTGAATTTCAATGCCCAGCTCTTCCAGAAGTGACTTGCATGATGGGAAATGAGTGTGATTACTCTGAGAAATCTGATTTTTCCACAGTTTTAGTTTAGTTTTTAGTTTTTATGCTTTCACATCATCAAACACTGTTGTCACAAGCTGACCAGGACTTTGCAGCTTCAGGTTTAGGTTGCTCAACTCTTGGGTGAGAGTTGGAACAAGGAAAGCAAGATCCATCATCCATTTTGTGTCTTCAAACTCTGGCAGAGGCATATTAATCTCCTCCATGAACATTTTCACCTTTTACATTTTAACTCAAAAAGTCTTTTTAAAACAGTGCCCCTGCTTAGCCAACGCACCTCTGTGAAGTACAGCAAGTCACCATATTTGGATTCAACTTCCTCCAAGAAAGCAGGAAATTGTGTTCTGCAAGCCCCTGGAGCGAATGTAGTTCACACATTTCACAACAACGGGCATAACATTGTCCAGCTTCAAAGATTTACTGCACTGTGCCTGCTGGTGAATGATGCAGTGTAATGCTACTGGTTGCTCTGCATTTTATTCTTCCATCTTTTTTTGCACAAGCGCTACCAACCCGTTCTTTTTCCCAGTGATTGCTGGGGCTCCATCTGTTGTTAAGCCTACTAAAGAATGCCACTGCAGACCAGCGTGTTCTAGTGCGTCTTTAAGGTTTTGAAAGATCTCAATTGCTGTTGTTCTACCGTGCACTGTAGACAAGCTTAGCAGTTTTTCCGTGACTTGAAAGTCATCATCAACACCTCTCACAAATATCGCTGCGCACTATCAACCAAATCGGTGCTCTCATTAAGCGCAATAGAGTATGGCACTGAATGCTTTGCTTTTCTCGCAGAGATGCTCCTCAAGAGCTTTAGAAAACTCAACAACAAGCTCTGCTACTGTATTTACAGACAGGCTAACATTGCTAAAAACATTTCTCAAGTCAGGACATACGACCTCAGACACTTTGATTATACAGTATTTAATAAATTCACCATCAGAGAATGGCTTCGCAGACTTAGCAATCATTTCACACCCCACATAACTTGCCAAAGCTGCTGCCTCTGACTTTTTTCACTTTCTGAAAAAGCTGTTGTTGCAACACTAATCCTTTTTTTAACTGCAAAGTTGTCTTCTCTCTCCTCCTCGATATTTACCATACTGCTCTGCTTTGTTGTATAGTGCCGTTTAATATTGTACTCTTTTAAAATGGCAACTCTTTCCTTGCAAATTAAACATGTCGCACTGTTTGTACTCCACAAAAAAAAAAAAATAATAATAATCAACCGTCCACTTTTCTTGAAATTGCCTGTGTTTGTGGTCAATTTTTCTTTTAGACATTTCTTTGCTCATTTACGTTTGTTCGGGATTCGTGTACGATATATTTTTGAGTGACTCCTACGATGAGTTCATACAGTCTCAGTGCCACTCATATTTTTGTACTAATGCTGACTCAACTGAGAAAAAAAAGTTTAGATCTGATCAATTATCTTTTGTCAGTTGTTATGGCACAAAATGTTGGACTTTCACTGTCACCAAACTGTCAGTTCAGTTGCTCCTCCCGAACACATGTCGGTCTGTATAGTTTCTTATCTCTGCTATAAACCGGGACTGTGTCAATTTACGGTAACTAAAAGGACAGTTCTTAAAGTGGTAGCAACTTATTACAACTAACCATAAACAATGCACAACATCGCCTACACATGTTTTACAGCTGTTTACTTGAGTTTTACGGATGCAGCTCCATGCGGGCCAGATTAAATTACTTTTGTGTAACTATTTAGAGGGCCGGACTGCAGCACTGTGTGGGCCACGAGTTTGAGACCATTGCCTTACACTTTTCTCTATTAAATCTCATTTGACCTGTGTCTGCCCAGTTCTGAATGCTGTCCAGATCATTTTGAATGGCCTTTACTGCTGCAACAATGTTTTCCACTCCTATTTTTTTTGTCGTCTGCAAATTATAACATTTTATAACATTTCCATGCAGATCTTCCGATTTTGGTGTACCGTTGTCGTACCATTTCCGCGTTTCCTGTATTTTTAGGAGGGTTTATAACCAATGTGTCTGTGACCTGAGGTGGGGCTATGCTAAAATCAAGGAGTTAACCCCAAGGTTTCTAATTCTGTGGGTTTGTGTCACAATCTTAATGTTATCTTAGCGTAGTTTTGCAATGATCCTATACATGCGGATATGTATGTTCTACAGGATATTTGTAACACTAAAATAACTGTTGTGCAAAACATCTGAAAGAAATTCCGAAATATGAATGTCAATTGAAAGAATGTTTGAAGAACGCTTGAAAACCCATTTTCGCTATTTTTTTTTTTTTTAATTTTGGTTTATAAAAAAACAAAAAAACAACATTAATACTTATGGCTGTAGTTTTTATGAAAACTTTTGAAAATATATTGCTTTCGTATGAATTAACGCTGTCACATATACCGTAAAACAAACGCTTACGAACTAATTAATGCTATGCAATACATCTTAGGGTTATTTTAAAAACAACACTAGCATGTATCGTCAAAAAAGACGGCGAAGAAAAATGCAAAATACAACCGTGCCAAGTGAAATTTCACAATACAGAAATGCTATATTACTTTAAGAACAAAGTAAAACTGATGAGAATAAATTAGACCTGCGGTCTAAACAGAGCGTGCCTTCCCCACCTCTTTGCTTGAGAGGAGAACAGCAATGTTGTTTAGGATGACGTCACACATAGTGAGGCGTCATTGTGTAAGCTTCCCAATAACCTATGCATGGCGCTGTTCGATTGTAAATGTAAATGTCTTGATCCGAATCTGAATACTTACAGCTAGTAACTGCAGTTTTGATGCTCCAAAGAACAGGCAGGTATCAGAGAAATTGTGGCAGTTACTGTTGAACGAGTCTGTTTGTTAGAAGACCCTATCAGTCCTTTTACAGATTGTAAAATGCGACCTGTTTTTATAATTGTGCTTGTGGAGTTGTTCGGTAAGTTTGAATATACCACTAAAAATAGACTTTAGTTAATTAGTAATTCATTTAGACAACCTTCTTCATTATTTGCATTATTCTTTTAAATTGATATTTTCTTTTATAGTTCTGCTTTCTTAGTTAAAAAATAATGTATCAAAATGTAAATTAGTAAATCTGTGGAGACACTTTCAATCTCTATTCATATTTGCTTTTTTTTGGTAAATACAATGACATTGATTATTTAATACTATACTTTTAAAATCAAATGTACATTTTCTATATACGAAAAAGCAGTCTGTGTTGATGTAACATGCAATCTGTTGTTATTAATTAGAAAATGAGATACTAGAAGCATGGATGTTTTAGATTTTAGGATTCATTTGTTTATTTAAATTACAATGTCAGTTTATCATTATTATTATTATTTAGATTTCCTCAGAGGAGACAGCGTAAACCAGACAGCGTTCCCCATAATGGTCAAAGAGGGACAGACTGTTCAAATACCCTGCAGCTATAAACTCTCCAGCTCCACAAGCGCCAATCTGTTATGGTACCGTCAGTATGCATCGGGATCTATGGAGTTTGTTCTTCTGAAATACACTTCTGCTGGACAAGTTTATGAAACACCAGGCGCTCTTGGCGAAAGATTCTCCGCTGAAGTAGATTCCCAGCGCTTCACGTTAAGCATCACTCGAGTACTTCTGTCAGATTCGTTAATGTATTACTGCGCGTTGTGTCCCACAGTGAAACAGACGATAGTTCATGTCAGCACTAAACTGCAGAGCTGAAAGTTGGCATGTTCTCTAAAATGTGGCTAGAGAACATGCCCACCTGTAGGTTATCCCGTAATACAGTTTTGAAATAGTTCCCAAATGCAATGCTATGAATATCTAATCTTTTGTAATACAACATGCTATTTAATTTAATAGAGACTTTCCACGTGCCGTTGATAGCGCAATACATTGCTACAATATAATGTTAAACTAAAAAAAAACTAGTGTGAGACAAAGAAACTAATAGGAGCTTCATGAACTTCAGATTAAAATAATAATAATAATAATAATAATAATAATAATAATAATAATAATAATAATAATATATAATAATAATACCTAGAACATTTGGCAAATTTGAAAAACATATTATATCAGTATAAATCTGTGATAATCAAGCCCCGAAAAAATGATATGAACCAGTCAATATGAATACACCTTCTGGTTTTAAAGTTCAGATTACGTGTGCCAATCGCTTGCAACCCGGTTGGTCCTCATGCATACTCAGTTTGAAAGCAAACGTGACAAGATAGAGAGAACTGCTGAGTGTCCCGACACAGACCTCAGTGTAACTGAAGAAGCGATGAGTCTAAGAACGTTTAGTGTACTTCTTTTAGTATGTAAGTAATTATGATTCTGTTTTTTTTTTTTTCTTTCTGTAAAATATTATAATATATTGTATTCTAGGTGGACATCATTTAATGTTATCTTTTATTTATTTAAACATTCTAGGTTGCCAGGGCGATTGTGAAGTATTTCAGAGTGCCAGTATCGAGACACGGGAGTTTAGCAGCGTTCAAATCCAGTGCTATCAAAACGTGTCGAGCAACAAACAAATGTTCTGGTACCAGCAGCTGCCGAACAAACCTCCACAGCTTTTCACAACTGGATACAACGATCTGGTTAAACACAAACATTTTGTAATGAATATCAGCCAGCAAACCCAAACAACCACACTCAGCACAGACCGGATTGAGATGAGTGACGCTTCAGTATATGTGTGTGCCGTGGAGGACACAGTACATCATCCACATTGCACGGCTGTACAAAAACACCACGAAGATTTATCAGTATAACTTTCAGCATGGTTTTTGAAATGTACCAAGAAATCAGAATTATCAATTAGATACATACATACGCACACACATACCAAGATACAATTCAATACATATATAAATGCAATTTGAAACCCGCAATCGGGTTTAGATGCAAGATCTCAGGAATATAAAATACACACTACCATACCACTAAAGTTTAGAAAACTCCACTTAAATCTCATGAATGATTCCGCAAAATATTCCTGGGAAAATTCAACAATAATACAGAAATTCAACATTACTTTGAAAAACTGCGAAAAGTGAATGAGAATTCGCCCTGAAGTCAGTCTTGTTCCTGTCCACTAGACGGAGCTGTTTAATAACACCGTGTAACAATTTTTTTTTTTTTTTTTTTTTTTGTTCTTGGGTAGTAAGTGTTATTTCCTAATTGCTTATGCCTCAACAGTATAGAAAATGGCTATTATTCCCCACAAACTTTGCTTTTGTGACCAGGACAGTGATATTTTGAAATATAACTATTTCCAATGAGAAAACGGGAGCTTTTGTGTCTTTTCGTTCACATAAAGTCAGAAAAAAACAACATATGAATTCAAATTAACATGTATTTATACTAAAGTAATACAAAAATGACTACAAAAGATTTAGAAGTGAGTAGTTTTTCGAGATTTACAATTATACTGTATTATACAATTATACTGCCACAACATCTCAATGGGGTTCAGGTCTGGACTTTGACTAGGCCATTCAAAAACTTTAAATTTCTTATTCTTCAACCATTTTGATGTAGACTTGCTTGTGTGTTTCAGATCATTGTCTTGCTGCATGACCCAGCTGCGCTTCAGCTTCAGCTCATGGACGGATGGCCTGACATTCTCCTGTAGAATTCTCTGATACAGAACAGAATTCATGGTTCCTTCAATGATGGCAAGTCGTCCAGGTCCTGATGCAGCAAAGCATCCCCAAGGTATGACACTATGTCACAAAGCCGGCCGAGTGGGTGACATCAGAACCAGGAAGGAATGAAATACACAAAGACAGAACAGATGAATTGAAATGATGAGGCACTTGCTTGCACCGGTTTATTGTAAATAAAACAGTTTAAACAGACAAAAAAAACAGGACACGGCACTTTACGCCAAAACAAATAGACATAAACAAAACGAACTACACAGACAACACACGGTGAGCAGATATTTAACTTTACGTTCTTTTTACAATTATCTAATACAGAAAATAAACGGTTGCAAAGACAAACAAGACACAGGACATGGCACTGGTAGCCAAAATAAACAGAACGGACTAACACTAAACAAACATGACGAGCTGATCTTCTTCTTCTTCTTCTTCTTCTTCTTATTCTTCTTCTTCTTCTTCTTCTTCTTCTTCTTCTTCTTCTTCTTCTTCTTCTTACCTCCTTCTCCAATCCTGTTCTCCACTCACCAAACACCCAACCTCCTCCCCTTGGTGGGGTTCCGGCCACAGTTCTTCCTGCTGCGATGCGGAGCAACAGGCAGCCCCAGGCGATGCTGAGCGGCGGGCAACCCCAGGCGATGCTGAGCGGCGGGCAACCCCAGGCGATGCAGTTCCAGCGACCCCAGGCGATGAGGAGTGGCTGGCAACCCCAGGCGATGCGGAGCGACAAGCCACCCCAGGCAATGCCTGGCAGGCATCCTTGGGCGAAGCAAGGCAGGCATCCTTGGATGAAGCAAGGCAGGCATCCTTGGGCGAAACAAGGCAGGCATCCTTGGGCGAAGCTAGGCAGGCATCCTTGGGCGAAGCGAGGCCGGCATCCTTGGGTGAAGCGAAGCAGGGAGTCAGGACAAGCTGGGGTGCGGGTGTTGGCCCTCTTTTCCGCCACTGCGACTGGGCGGTTCTTCCCCGTGCTTCCCTCAGCAGCCTATACAAGGGCTGCTGAGGACCGCAAGCATCCAGTCCTGGTCCTTCTGGTGCAGGGAGAGGCAGCTCCTGCTCCTCTCCCCCTGATGGTGATGGAGGCAGAGGCAGCTCCAGCTCCTCTCCTTGTGATGGTGGGGGAAGTGATACCAGCAGGCTTTCATCCTCTGCTGGTGGGGGAAGTGATGCTGAAACCTCTGCTGGTGGACAGGGACCCAGCAGGCATTCACCCTCTGCTGGTGGACAGGGACCCAGCAGGCATTCACCCTCTGCTGGTGGACAGGGACCCAGCAGGCATTCACCCTCTGCTGGTGGACAGGGACCCAGCAGGCATTCACCCTCTGCTGGTGGAAATGGACCCAGCAGGCAACAAACCTCTGCTGGTGGAGGAGGCAGAGGCTGCTCCTGCTGCTCTGCTCCTGGCGGTGGAGGTGGCGGAGGCAGAGGCAGCTCCTGCTGCTCTGCTCCTGCCGATGGAGGTGGCGGAGGCAGAGGCAGCTCCTGCTGCTCTGCCGGTGGAGGTCTCCCGGCGACAGAGACGGGAGCGGCGTGCAGTCTCCTGGCGACGGAGGTGGGAAGGGCTTGTAGCCTATCCTTATTACAAGGGACTGGTGCGGCTCTGCCTCTCATGCAGGGGACTGGTGCAGCTCTGCCTCTCTTGCAGGAGACTGGTGCGGCTCTAAAGACAGCGGTGCGACCTTCCCCTCTGGCGCTGGAGATGGCTCCTCTCCCTCTGGAGGCAACACCAGCAGGCATTCTTCCTCTGCTGGTGGAGACTTGGGCAATGGATGCTCTGCCTTCATCTTCACCTTCCTCTCCTGGGCCAGTTCTTCCTCTCCCTCTTGGTAGGGGCAGCGCACCACCGGGTGCCTGAACTCCCCACAGGCAAGGCACCAGCCTTGGTCCTCTAGACCACCGAGGAGGCCCTCCAGATCGGTAGCCATCTCTCCAGTTCCAGCCTTCCATTTCTTTTTTCTTTTGTGTGTGTGTGTTTTGCACAAAAACACCTCCCTGGTCTGACGCTTGGAGGCTCTGTTTATCCCATGCAGGACACCACGTGTCACAAAGATGGCCGAGTGGGTGACTTCAGAACCAGGAAGGAATGAAATACACAAAGACAGAACAGATGAATTGAAATGATGAGGTGCTTGCTTGCACCGGTTTATTGTAAATAAAACAGTTTAAACAGAGAAAAAAACAGGACACTGCACTTTATGACAAAACAAATAGACATAAACAAAACGAACTACACAGACAACACACGGTGAGCAGATATTTAACTTTACGTTCTTATTTACAATAATCTAATACCTCCGTCTCCAATCCCGTTCTCCACTCACCGAACACCCAACCCCAAGTGCGTAAAAACATGCTGCTTTTATGCAGCTGTACCAAGACTCGATTGCTAATCAATCATTCAATTGGAGTCTCAGTACAACTGCAAGTGAATTCATAAAGTGCAATTCCCCGTGCTCACATATTACTTTTTACTTAAGAACATAAGAACATAAGAAAGTTTACAAACGAGAGGAGGCCATTCGGCCCATCTTGCTCGTTTGGTTGTTAGTAGCTTATTGATCCCAAAATCTCATCAAGCAGCTTCTTGAAGGATCCCAGGGTGTCAGCTTCAACAACATTACTGGGGAGTTGATTCCAGACCCTCACAATTCTCTGTGTAAAAAAGTGTCTCCTATTTTCTGTTCTGAATGCCCCTTTTTCTAAACTCCATTTGTGACCCCTGGTCCTTGTTTCTTTTTTCAGGCTGAAAAAGTCCCTTGGGTCGACACTGTCAGTACCTTTTAGAATTTTGAATGCTTGAATTAGGTCGCCACATAGTCTTCTTTGTTCAAGACTGAACAGATTCAATTCTTTTAGCCTGTCTGCATATGACATGCCTTTTAAGCCCGGAATAATTCTGGTCGCTCTTCTTTGCACTCTTTCTAGAGCAGCAATATCTTTTTTATAGCGAGGTGACCAGAACTGCACACAATATTCAAGATGAGGTCTTACAAGTGCATTGTACAGTTTTAACATTACTTCCCTTGATTTAAATTCAACACTTTTCACAATGTATCCGAGCATCTTGTTAGCCTTTTTTATAGCTTCCCCACATTGCCTAGATGAAGACATTTCTGAGTCAACAAAAACTCCTAGGTCTTTTTCATAGATTCCTTCTCCAATTTCAATATCTCCCATATGATATTTATAATGTACATTTTTATTTCCTGCATGCAGTACCTTACACTTTTCTCTATTAAATGTCATTTGCCATGTGTCTGCCCAGTTCTGAATCTTGTCTAGATCATTTTGAATGACCTTTGCTGCTGCAACAGTGTTTGCCACTCCTCCTGCTTTTGTGTCGTCTGCAAATTTAACAAGTTTGCTTACTATACCAGAATCTAAATCATTAATGTAGATTAGGAATAGCAGAGGACCTAATACTGATCCCTGTGGTACACCACTTGCATGTGAAGTGCTGTGTAATCCTCGTGCCTAAATACAAATATACATTTTAAACACCTGTGTTACACAGACCTGTTTATATCCTGTGTACCAATGGCTATATACCAACATTTAATACACCACACGCAACATATAACAAAAAATACACACAGGGGCGGGCACTTCGTCACACGCTACCACCACCTTGCTTGACCGTTGGTATGAGGTTCTTACTGTGGAATGCAGTGTTTCGTTTTCACCAGACATAACGGGGCCCATATTGGCCAAAAAGTTCCAATTTTGACTCATCTGTCCATATAACATTGTTCCAGAACTCTTAAGGATCATCCAGTTGTTTTTTTTGGCAAACTTGAGATGAACATTCATGCTCTTCTTATTGAGCAGTGGTTTCCGCCCTGCTACTCTGCTACTCTGCCATGAATCCCATTTTTGCCCAGCGTCTTTCTGATGGTGAAGTCCTGAACACTGACCTTAGCTGAGGTGAGAGAGGCCTGCAGATCCCTGGCTGTTGTTCTAGGGTTCTTTGTGACTTCGTGGATGATTTTACTCCTTGCTCTTGGAAAGATTTTGGCAGGACGGCCACTCCTGGGAAGATTCACTACTGTGTCAAACTTTCTCCATTTGGACAATATGGCTCTGACTGTGGTTTGGTGGAGCCCCAGAGCCTTAGAAATGGCTTTTTAACCCTTTCCAGACTGATAGGCATCAACAACTTTTTTTCCGGAGGTCTTCAGGAATTTCTTTTAGTCGTGGCATGATCTGCCTCTAGAACCTGTGTGCTGACAACTTCCCTCGACATCTGCTTCATCGCATGAAAGTTTCCACTGAAGATCTCTGATCAGTTGAAACTGAGGCCAGGTTTTCCAGTCAGTTGGACACATCACAGAAGATAACTAGTTTAACAATCGTGAACACGCAGCTGTGTGATTCTGCAGTGTACCTGTGTGCGCTGAGTACCACGGTGCTGTCTTTACATTACTGCCTTCTACAATAACACAGCCCATTCAGAGTGCACTAATTAACCCCTTCACTGGAAAAACACACAAACAACATCATGTGTCTCTTTTATTGTGTTGTTGCGATTTAAACATCTGTTACAATGTTTATGTACAATATGTTATTATTAGGTACTTACCAGAGTGAGGAGTTTAAAACAGCAGTCAAATTACAGGGAATATTTGATTCAAAATAAAAATTCAATGAAATAAAAATAATGTTTTAAATCTTAAGTTAAATGTATATTTATTACTATTGCATTTGTATTGATTAATTGTATTTATTTTTTAGTTTGTTGCTAGTATTGTAGTTTAGAAGTTACAAGCCACATTACAAGGTGCTGTTGATCCTGTAATATCACACACACACACACACACACACACACACACACACACACACACACACACACACACACACACACACACACACACACACACACACACAGTATCGTTTACCTTTAACCCATAGCGGCAAAATAGGCATGGATGGGACAGGCAGAAAGGCAAGTCATATATTATATTTATTTGTTTACTGTAAATGGCTTTTCACAAACACATATCTAAACTACAATAATAAAAATTAGATTGTACAGGAAATTCAACATGCACAACATCTAATAAACAACCAAACAATGCACACATACCTGCGCTTCAATATGAAGGCTGACAAGGACGTGCTTGTATCAATATAAGGATCTCTCACTGAGTTTTTGTGTGTTTTATTTCCACAGCAGATGCTATTTATAAACGTTATATTAGGCTTAAAATGTTTTAAATGTGTTGTAATGTATGACCCCTTACCGAATAAGCACATTGTATGTGTGCATAAAGACATGACTACGAACGAAACTTCCGCTTAACGAAACTGTAGCGTGTGTGCCCCTGGTGCCGAGAACCAGCGACCCGAATCAAAACCGCAGAGAAAATAAAAAATATAATAAATACAAAAAAATAAATAAAAACATTACAGTGTGATTACGATCATTACATAAAGTTTAAGGGATATTTTCATCAAGCATTTACCACCGTGGTTTTATAGTTGGTCTGACATTGTCCTTCTTTCTGCTCTTTTTAAACCCAAAGTGTGGAGTAAGGCTTGACGTTAAAATCGACGAACACAATAAAGAAAAGCGGAGTGAATATTGTGTTGTGGGTATAATTACTACAAGGATTTCCTACAGCATCCAGGAGATTGTGTTCCTCTGAATCTGCTATTTGTTTCTTGTTTTTCATTAGACATGTGCCAAGCAGATATAATAAACTCGGTCTTAAAAGAAAAATATGCTTAATAAATCCCTATACACTGCCCTGAATTGTGTTTAGAAACTACCCGCATTAAACAGCATACATTGTTCTGTAAACTGGTTGATAAACTCAGTCAATATATGACAACAAATAAGCAATTGATACATTTAATCTCCTTTGCGTTTCGTAGATGACCGTTTCAGCACCGCAGAGAGCGTCGACTGTATCTTCGATTAAGTCATTCAAGTATCGATAATACAAACCTCCTTTTACCTATATCGCAGAAATTGAATTGAACAAATGGCTGAATGGACGAGCATTGCATGTAGCAGGTACCTTGATTGAGCAGGACCCTGCTCACTGCACCTCGCACACAGGTCAGCACAGTGAGTCCTATTCATCAATGTGTTCGACCCAACATCCCTTACTAAGGGAGAGCTTACGGCTGTTTTCAGAGATTATGACACATCAAAGCCGCCTTTTACATTTTTCAATACCCAAGTTTTTAAAATATATCTTGTTTTCCTAGTTTACACATCACGACACGTGCCAGTTAGTAGTTAGCAGTTAATCATATTTAATGCATTTTTTAACTAACCTATACCCTCCCTAGAGATAACTGACTAATGAGAAAAAGGCTTTCTGATCCTCGTCTTTTGAAAAAAGGACTCTTCGGGAAAAACAAACTCTCAAAAGCTACACATTGCTGAATGTAGCCCATTGTCACTTCAGCACGCCCTTTGCAGAATATGCGAGGTACTACTGAGCACTGATGCGCTCAGTAATTCATTCAATGATCAGCCTGTAACAAATACCAACTACTATATATATATATATATATATATATATATATATATATATATATATATATATATATATATATATATATATATATAGCTGCGGTGTTTTAGTTTGCAAAAAACTCCTAAAGGCTGTCAGCCTTACCCACATTAATTGTATGTTTCATCGGGAAACACTGTTCTATATTTAAATGAGAAACATGTATGTAAATGACGGGTTTTACGTCACGGCAGTTCCCAAAATAACAAGAAGTGCCAGAGTGAGACATCCTGTAATACAAATAATCATAATTATAATCAACGATGTGATCAAATGGATAAATGTAATTTCAAAATGTTGTTTTTAATAATAATATAATAATAATAATAATAATAATAATAATAATAATAATAATAATAATAATAATACTTGCTATTAATAATGCTATTTTACATGCATACAACAACACTCCAGTCATTTCATTAAAATAAGTGAATCTAAATGTTTCTGATTGATGTAGAATTAATCACTTCAAATAAGTCACAAAAATAATAAGTAAAAAAGATTTGACGATGTGGGTAAAATATCTTTTTTTTTTTTTAATTTTGTTTTCACAATGCTCCCAGCAGCTAAAGGTTTACAGCAAATTGCTTCAGTAGCTGTGATCAATGCTATTCTGTTATTGTTCATCTACAACTAACTAAGCTTTATTTATTTTACCATCTGTGACTGATAATCATTAATATGAAACAGGCACATTACAAACCAAGACATAAAAAGCGATACTAATATTGACCATGCTAATTTTAAGTTGCGATATTAGGCTATAGCAAATTAATACATTTATTTATGTATTTCTCTTGCTCCGCATTTAGTCATTTGTACTAAATGCGCTACTTTACACGAATATCCTACACTCTGTTCTTAACTTTTGCGGTTAAACATGATTTATTAATAAAATGAAATACAGTAGCCTAAGCTATACAATACAACGACTCATATTGTTTACTAACAAAATGTTTGTTTACTAACAAAATGTTCCAGTTGTTTGTTCTTTATCAACACAACGCTACTCAGTAAGACTTGCTGTATTATTAAATTCCATGTTACATTCCTAGGTTCTTAAATAAAATAATAAAAAATAATAATAAAATACAATCAAGTATTAAAAGTAAATTGACAATTGTATTATTTTTCTCCAGTTAACAAGTCTAATGGGTGTTAATGACAATTTCACATGGGCTGTATCAAAATTGACACCTCTCCACCATCCCGAAAGGACTGGTAGGTGACATAATCACATACAAATACATAAACCCGATATACGTCCCTTGCAAAGGAGCAGGGTCGTTTGTACAGCGGTAGCGGCGCTATCCTTTAGTGCGAAAAGACCCCCCGGTTCATGTCCGCCCTCCTCCGCCTGTGTCCGGATTGTTTTAGCATGTGTGATGATGCACCTGCCTGGGGGAACCGAGATCGCTGCATAAGCATACGGCATTGAACCTGTTTTTGCACGGCTGGTATGCTAATTAGGTACCCGCTTAATGTGCATAACATTCCTTGAACTGCCAGAATTGAGGTTTCCGACTGTTATGATGCTTTTTGGCAATTCATGATTTTGGGACGGATCACTAAAAACAGCCCTCTTAGACTTTCGGAAATGCTTTGATTTTCGGGCCCAGGTGGGAATGGAGGGCCGTAACTACACCGTGTAGGTGAGGGGCACTGGTTTCCATGACATCACCTCTATAGAAACACATGGTTCCCAGTTCCAGCTTCAGATTGTACCAGACAGTAGAGGGAGGTTTGTCGTGTTGAGAATGGAAGAAGATCGTACTTGGGTTACTGTGCTGCTGTTCTGTTTAAGCATAAGTAGGTCCATGTGTACATACTGGTTATGCAATTTGTCAAACACGTGTGTCAGTCTATTATACGATATAGTACAAGTAAAATACTGGACGTTCTTGTTTTAAAGACTTAAAATTAAATGCAGTTTAGAGTCACAGAGTTTAGTAATAAATGACAAACAGAAATTGTGATTTGCATTATATAGCAAACAGTGAAATTGGTAGCAATTTGGTTATTGGAAAAAGCAATGTGAATTAAAATCATTGACACACATATAGAAGGGAGTTCATATGATCTATAGGTGTATGCTATCATGTCATGCTTTATAACTGCTTGTAAGTATGCTTTCCTATAATCTTATTCATTCTGTTTTTTGTCTTTTCTTTTAGAAATGACCCGAGCAGACTCAGTGACTCAACCTTCACATCCAATTATCCTTAAACAGAGTGAGAGCACCATTATTCAGTGCAAGTATGAAACAGCAGGCACTCCACAAGCTCTCTTCTGGTACATTCAGGACCCCAATCAAGCCCTGCAGCTCATACTGGATGCATATTCTCAGGCAGAGGACATTCCACTGAGGTTTCAAAATTGTGTCTCTGCATCTCCTGACAAGACAGAAAAGAGCTTTCATCTGAATATCACTGTGGCTGTGCTGTCTGACTCTGCCACGTACCTCTGAGTCCTATACTGTAAGAGTCTCTATATCATTTCATACAAAAACCTCCTGCTGCTTGCCGATTGAGTCTCGCTGGTGAAGATGGCAGTGCAGCCTGTGTTCTGTGAACTACTATAGAAAACCGCACACATGAATCTGCACCTGCTGGTAACTATCCCCCTGCACTCTACTAGAGAAAACAGCAGACATGAATCTGTACTGCTGTTAACAATCCCCCTCTTTCTTTACCTTCAGTTTCCACTGTGGTCTCAAAAGCTTGTGTATTTTATAGACATATTCAACTCATCAAAATAAATCTTTATTGCACTTCTGAGACAGAATAGACTAACTGTGAACGAAACAGAGTGATGACGTAATAAAGGGTTTGCAATGTGTAGGGGGCGGAGCACTGGTTTCATGACATCACTGCTATAGAAACGCATTTTTCACAGTTTCAGCTGCAGATTGAAGCATACAGTGGAGGGAGGTTTGTCTTGAAAGTTTTGACAATGGAACAGGAATGTGCTGTTTTTACTATGATACTTCTCTGTTTAATCATAGGTAACTAAACTGCTACACAATTAGACACAACGTTTGACAAGATTGTGGCAATGCTTTCGTATTACTTTATCTGGAGTCTGTTCCAGCATTTTACAGTTTTTTTTGTTTTTAACATATTGGCAGCATAACTATATTTCCTTTGTGACTGTAATGATTATTTAGCTGTCTATTTACTGTAAGGCAGTACTGTATTTCATTCTAATTTCACAGTAATTATCTTTCTGTCTCCTCTTTTAGAAGTGATCCAGGGAGATACAGTGACTCAACCTTCAAATTCAGCTCTTGTTAAAGAAACAGAGGACACCACTATACACTGTAAATATGACGGCACTGCTTCATATCTCTTCTGGTACATTCAGGACCCCAATCAAGCCCCGCAGTTCATACTAAATGAATATTCTGAGGAGAAGGACATTCCAATAAGGTTTCAAAATCGTTTCTCTGCATCTCATGACAATGTAGAGAAGACCTTTCATCTGGATATCACTGCGGCTGTGCTGTCTGACTCTGCCACGTACTTCTGTGCTCTGAGGCCCACACTGTGAGAGTCTCTATATCAATTCATACAAAAACCTTGTGCTTCCTGAATAGTGAGTCTCACTGGTGAAGATGGCAGTGCAGCCTGTGTTCTGTGTAGAAGCAACTCAGAGATATTATTCTTAATTACCCCCCTGCACGATCTTACGGTCTGGTAGTGTAATACTAATACATGTAACGTAACACATGTGTATGATGTTTGCTATTATTAATAATTAATAATAATAATAATAATAATAATAATAATAATAATAATAATAAAATCATAGAATTTGTTTACAAAGAAACAACAATGTGCTCAATGTTTACATTTATTTAATGCATTAAAGAGACAAACAACTTTTAATAAACATGTATATAAAGCGTTAAATAAATTCATTTTTAAAGAACTATCTAGCCCCCATATCCATGTGCACACAACACCTCTCACCATGAGCACACACACCTGCAGGGTATAAACACAGCACAAGCAGCACACCACTTCCTGTGCAGAGCGCAGAGCACAGACTGGGAGCCCCGCGTACAATTGAGAATAATCTACTGCTACACATACTCCTGGGCGCCTTCATACAATGTAGGAGATAAGAGTTCATTTAACGAACCTGCACTGGTTGAGCTCTCTACAACTTGTCTCCATATCAGACTTAAACTCACACTACTAACAACCTTTACATTCTTTTCACTAACACCGTCAGTGTTTTTAGATACTGCATCAAGATTGATTGATTGTTTTTTTGTATCTTATTTAACACGACTGCTAATTTCTAGGCTTCGTTGACTATTATATAACCTCCCTGTTACCTTGCAATTCAAATAAACTCCAACTAAGGGGCAGTGTAAGACAATGAACTGTCATTGAAGCTCAATATTCACAATCAGACAATGCTTACCTCATTAAACAACAAGGCACATACCAGGAAATAAGGAGATGACAATACATTAATAGCACAGAATGTGAAATACATTCAGAAATACATCCCTCAAGCCAGTTAGCCCAATGCAGTTCCACGTCAGACCAGTTCAGTACGATGAACAGTGACCATGCTTCAATTCTGAACAACACTGTGGTTCTGAACAAAGTTTACAGCACTGTGGTTCTGAACTCAGCTCACAGCACTGTGGTTCTGAACTCAGCTCACAGCACTGTGGTTCTGACCTCAGCTCACAACAATGTGGTTCTGAACTCAGCTCAACACTGTGGTTCTGAACTCAGTCCACAATCTGAGCGGTCTTGAAAACACAGTTCCTCTTGGTATTTAATTTATAAAATTGCATTTGCAGTAGACATTTTATGATTTAAAGCTTGATTAAATATAAACAAACAAACAAACAAAACAAAACAAAGAAAACTTTTTAATGGTGCATAAAAATACAACATGAATACAAGTCTAAAACAGACAGGCCATTGAGTTCATTTATCCCAGATGACACTGCTGCACGTGACCCCATGGAGAGGGTATCCTAGCAACCTGAGCAGTTCCTCTCTGTAAAAGTAATTTCAGGGGAACTCGCATGAGAATAATGAACAAGTGTTTCCACTGACTTTTATCTGGATGCACGGTGCTGCTACCTGACTGAAAGGAATGAAGATGATAATTCAGAAATGTCAGTCAACAATGTAAACATACCACCAAGCTTCAGAATAGTCGGCTTTCAACCACATTAGTGTACAATAATTCTGCCATGCTCAGTGATGGCAACTGAAAGTCCTCGCAGACAATCCTGACCCCTACAGGCATGGCTGTGAAACTACTGCTATTGTTTCCTTGAGAGCCTTCATTTGAAATAATATATACAGGTGAATGTAACCCTTTGCAATGCAGTTGTGGAAAACATTCACAGAAGAGCAGTCAAAAATAATTATTCCTTTCATTGATTGTCAGTCCATATGAGCTATCAATAAGCACAAATTGTGTTTCTGCATCTAAATCAATAAAGAATGTTTATCGCAGAAGACCAGCAGATGGAAGTATTGTCTAAGCAGTCACAGCTTTAGTGAGTTTGCTTGTCTGCTCAAACACATATAACAAATTTGTTTTAATAAAATTCAATCTTGTTATTATCCATCTAATTGATACTAAAAATAAAGAGACAACATTCTTCATGTTTCAATTTCATTATGTACTGAAGCACCTTTCCTCATATCAATGAAGATACTTGAAGAAGACATTCAGAATGTCTTATTAGATAATATAGAAAGATCATTTCAGTGGTACAGTACATTGATACAACATATTGTTTAGTAATTAAGGTTGAATCCACAATGTTTCCACATGGATGGTAAAGTATTCAGCTGCTTCACATGCACATTACTCGTGTCGTTTCATATCATCATGTCTCCAGTGAACACTCCAGTGTGGAATAGTTCTCACCTGCATCATCGGTCACGTGTGCAGCTTCTGTCTCATCTTCCAACACTGCAGTTCTTGAGCTCTCCTCATTCTGCACTCACACAGGCGCCGAGCGTGGGGCGAGGAAATCAGCAGTGCAGTATTCTCACTACAGCTCTTCTGCTCATTCTGATAGGTGTGTATGCAGGGCTTGGGTTCAATTCAAATACTCCCATTATTCACATAGGAGCACACACATATTCTATATCTTTAACATGGATTTATTGAACTGTATTTCAGAGAGAAGTCTTGGAGATTCAGTGGCACATTCTCCAGCTGAGATATTGACACCTGAAGGAAATTAAACAATATTAACCTGTCAATATAATACAACAGACAGCAGCCCTTATCTATTCTGGTATAAACAAAGCCCTGGGGAAGCTCCTGAATATATATTGCAAACTAGCCAGCATCTGAGTGATACCTCAAGTGAGTTTCCAGACCGTTTCTCAGCTGAGCTGAACCCCACCAGTCGAACAGTGCCTTTGAGAATACAGCGGTGTATTACTGTGCTCTGAGGCCCACAGTCACAGGAACTCTACACCTCGCCCTGCAACAACCACCTGCTGCTCTTTACACTACAGCATTGCATTGGAAATGTGAATGCTTTAAACTGTGGCAAACAGCTGTGATGTTTAATGTGTCATTGTTTTTTTTTTTCCCAGACTGCATGGTAAAACTGACATTGTCTGAACCTCACTGAAGCATTGCTGATTCTGTAGATACCAATAGAAACAAGAAAGCTGTTTAAGCATCCCTCACACCAGCGAACCCGGTACAGACCACAGATCTGATCACATCCCTCACACCAGCTAACCCGATACAGACCACAGATCCGATCACATCCCTCACACCAGCGAACACGATACAGATCCGATCACATCCCTCACACCAGCGAACACGATACAGACCACAGATCCGATCACATCCCTCACACCAGCAAACCCGATACAGACCACAGATCCAATCACATCCCTCACACCAGCGAACACGATACAGACCACAGATCTGATCACATCCCTCACACCAGCGAACACGATACAGACCACAGATCTGATCACATCCCTCACACCAGCGAACACGATACAGACCACAGATCTGATCACATCCCTCACACCAGTGAACCCGATACAGACCACAGATCTGATCACATACCTCATACCAACGAACCCGATACAGATCCGATCACATCCCTCACACCAGTGAACCCGATACAGACCACAGATCTGATCACATCCCTCACACCAGCGAACCCGATACAGACCACAGATCCGATCACATCCCTCACACCAGCGAACCCAATACAGACCACAGATCCGATCACATCCCTCACACCAAAGAACCCGATACAAATCCGATCACATCCCTCACACCAGCGAACCCGATACAGACCACAGATCCGATCACATCCCTCACACCAGCGAACCCGATACAGACCACAGATCCGATCACATCCCTCACACCAGCGAACCCGATACAGACCACAGATCCGATCACATCCCTCACACCAACGAACATGATACAGATCCGATCACATCCCTCACACCAGTGAACCCGATACAGACCACAGATTCGATCACATCCCTCACACCAGCGAACACGATACAGATCCAATCACATCCTTCACACCAGTGAACCCGATACAGACCACAGATCTGATCACATCCCTCATACCAACGAAACCGATACAGATCCGATCACATCCCTCACACCAGCGAACCCGATACAGACCACAGATCCGATCACATCCCTCACACCAGCGAACCCGATACAGACCACAGATCCGATCACATCCCTCACACCAGCGAACCCAATACAGACCACAGATCCGATCACATCCCTCACAGCAGCGAATCAATATTTTAGGGAAGATATGGTGCATTCATGTGGTCAAACTGTGATGCTAAAGCCACTGGGTGGCTTCCAATGTGGCTGGTTCTTGGGAGACAGTGGATATCCCTTCTTCCTTATCTTCTAACACCTGCAGTTAACCACACCCACATCAAGAGCAGAGGAGGAATACAACTTGCCCATTGCAAAACTAGACAGGTCATTGAAAGATGCATACTTGCCTCAAAATGCACTTTAGGGCACTAAACAAATCTGGCGATGCTCTACAATATTCCCCCCAAAAATGTGTGAAGGTTATATAGATGCATGCATTCTTCATAATATTGCCCGGCAGAGTACTATGGCAATAGTACCTTGATTAACAATATTCTCCACTGGGCTGTTTTCTGCTGAGGCTTCTGATATTAAAGTATCACATCCCTCTGACACACCCTGAGTGACAGACGTCTCCAGTAGTTGAATCCCCCTGTCTTCACCAGAACAGAGTGGGTAGCATGGTGATGGGATTCTGCCAGTTCTCTCACTGTCACGTTTCCACTGCTGGTGTTTCTTACTGGTTAGACTGCTATAACTAGGCCATTTATTTTGCCTGCAGCCATGTTATACCATGTTATACACATTCCTTCATAACAGAACTCATTGTTTGCTGCATTTTTTTTTTCTTTCAGGACACAGTAGTCACACGGTTGTTCAGTTTAGAAAATAATAAATCTTTATTACTTTCAAATTCTTCAAGCAGTACCCTCAAGCTGGCCCCCCTGAAATGCTTCCTATTGTTTGTGATGCCATTCTCATCACCTCCTAACACACTCAACAACTGCCCTGTTCATTATGGTTTTTATATTGTGACTTCTGATGTGTCGCATGTGTTCTGATAGATGCAGTAATAGTAGTATTAGTATTAGTATTAGTAATTAGTATTACTTTATTAAATAATTAGTCATGGCAACACACTGCTGTGTCATGGTGCATTCTGAAACTTTTCATTTATACAGGAATAAACTAAATAAACACAGGGGTAGTAGGACATTTAAAACTGTAGTTTCTCTGTACATTATCAGCAACTAAACCCGCTTCAAGCAGAAGTTGCTGCGATAAATTTTAC
Source organism: Polyodon spathula (assembly GCF_017654505.1). Taxonomy (NCBI): domain Eukaryota; kingdom Metazoa; phylum Chordata; class Actinopteri; order Acipenseriformes; family Polyodontidae; genus Polyodon; species Polyodon spathula. Next base: position 12,648,529 of record NC_054558.1, read on the forward strand.
TATCAAAATGGCTGCCATCAAATTTGCCAAAACGTTCCCCAAACATCAAACTGCTTCTGTTTGCAAACCATTTAACTAACTAGCTCCTAACTTGGTAGGCGTTAACCTGGGGACAATGGAATTCAAATATGGCAAAATTGTGTTCTTTTGTAAAACAAGATGGCCGCAAGGCCCAGGTTTTGTTCTTAAATTTAAAACTGCTTCATGGTTTAGTTGATTAACTCCAAAGATGACAAGCATCATCCCTGTCTCAATACAATTGACTTTTTCAAAAATAGTGTAAAACAATATGGCCACCTGACACATTTCTTTAAAAACCTTGGTATCGGTTGATCTTTATTATATTACCTCATAAATACCTGTCCCCCCTGTTGTTAATTACCCCAACTGTGCTGGCTCCAGCTTATTGGTTGAAAGGGAAACCACCCTGTCTCTCTGTAAAGGTATAATAACTGCATGCTAACTCTGTATGGCAGAACACTGCTCGGGTTTCCTAGCACTGATGTTTGCGCAAACTAATAAAGCTTTATATCTCTGAACACCTGGTGCAGTTGGCTCTTTTAGTTGCAGACCTGAAAAGTTCCACGACATTTTGGCGTTGTCAGCAGGATCCTAAACTCTGCCTGGTGGAAATAGTCCTGGGACAAAGAGTCAACCATCGACGGGGTTCCAACGTAATTACTGGAATCAGGACACCGCATTCTGGGAACGGGCAGGATCCGCTCTGAGTCTGGCTGAGGGCTCCACCAAGGTGGACAAAGGATCCTGAGAGCAACTGAGAGGTGAGTCAGACGATACTGAGTCTGGGACTCAATAGGTTAACCTTGGTCTGGGACCAAAAAGACGGAGTACTCCATACTAGGTTTGGAACCTAGAAGTGATCTGGGACCACAAGACGTCCGAAGGTTTGGAACCTAGTTGTGGTCTGGGACCACAGGACGTCCGAGAAAAAGAAAAAAAAAATAGAAAAAAGAAAGAAAAAAAAGGAATTTTGAGAATTTGTTTATTAATGATTGTTTAGTTCATGCCTGAGCTGAGCAGGGAGATAACATTTTCTTTGAATGGAAAACAAATAATAATGAAACAAAAACTCAGAATTTGTTTATTAATGATTGTTTAATTCATGCCTGAGCTGAGCAGGGAGATAACATTTTTTTTGAATGGAAAACAAATAATAACACTATGTAACACAATTTTTGTTCCTAAGTGTTATTTCCTAATTGCTTATGCCTCAAAAGTATAGAAAATGGCTATTATTCCCCACAAACTTTGCTTTTGTGACCAGGACAGGTAAATTTCAAAATATCACTATTTCCAATGAGAAAACGGGCGCTTTTGTGTCTTTTCGTTCACATAAAGTCAGAAAAAAACAACATATGAATCCAAATTAACATGTATTTATACTAAAGTAATACAAAAATGACTACAAGAGATTTAGAAGTGAGTAGTTTTTCAAGATTTACAATTATACTGTAAATTTGGCTTCATATGTTGTTTTTTTCTGACTTTATGTGAACGAAAAGACACAAAAGCGTTCGTTTTCTCATTGGAAATAGTGATATTTCAAAATATCACTGTCCTGGTAACAAAAGCAAAGTTTGTGGGGAATAATAGCGATTTTCTATACTTTTGAGGCATAAGCAATTAGGAAATAACACTTACTACCCAGGAACAAAAAAATAAATAAATAAATTGTTACACGGTGTGTAACAGGTAGAGATCTGTGCTGACTCTGCTGGCGTGTTCACGGACTGCAGGAAGAGGACGGCAGTCGTCCAACAACCGCCTGTGAGTCATGGCAGTGACACGGGGAGGGAGGTGGGAAAGTGGGTGTGTGGACTTTCCCCCTCTCTGAATGGCTGAGAGGCACGTCTTGGGAGATTGTTAGCCCTATAAATTAACGCTCCGTTGTTTCCTCAGGTCTGCCCTGTTAAAACGCGCCGAAAGTGCGGAAGCGCTGGTCAAGGACCGGGAATCAGCCGGGAGAAAAAGAAAGAGTCTCACAGCGAGACAGTGAGAGCGGGGAACCCTTGGGCAGACCCCGAAGCATTGTAAAAGAGCAGGCTAGTTAGCCGGCAGTGTAGGACGGTGATCCGGGTCGCACGGGTAGCGGCGACTGGGATATAGCTGTCAAGTGCAGCACCTTTTCGTTGTAGTTTTGTTACTGTTTTATTTTCCCTGTTTCTTTGTGCCTTCTGTTTTGAATTATTGTTTCGAAGCACCTGCAAGGGCGTCGGTATTGTATACCATCGCTTGGTATGCCCGTGGTTCTATTTACCATCGTTGGTAAATCAGACCACGGACCCACAGCGCCATCTGCGGGACTAAAGAAAAACCAGCACCCTGAAATAAAACTGGGCACCTGTGCAGTGTTGCCAAATTCACCTGTCTGTCTCCTGTGTCAGTGAATTACCCACCACCCTTCCACACGTGGTGTCAGCAGTGGGATTCACTGGCACTGCCCCAAGCAGTGCATTTACAGAAGGAGCAGACTGGCAATGGATGCTACCGAGTTTGCCGCGATGATGGACCTCCAATTCCAGTGGGCTAGCTGTTTGTTGCCCCAGCTCACCGGGGAGGCTCAAGCAGCTGCGAGGACGCTGTCCCCGGAGCACATGCTGGATTACTTCCTGCTGAAGGCAGCCATCCTGAGTCATAAGAACATAAGAAAGTTTACAAACGAGAGGAGGCCATTCGGCCCATCTTGCTCGTTTGGTTGTTAGTAGCTTATTGATCCCAAAATCTCATCAAGCAGCTTCTTGAAGGATCCCAGGGTTCAACAACATTACTGGGGAGTTGATTCCAGACCCTCACAATTCTCTGTGTAAAAAAGTGTCTCCTATTTTCTGTTCTGAATGGCCTTTTTTCTAAACTCCATTTGTGACCCCTGGTCCTTGTTTCTTTTTTCAGGCTGAAAAAGTCCCTTGCGTCGACACTGTCAATACCTTTTAGAATTTTGAATGCTTGAATTAGGTCGCCACGTAGTCTTCTTTGTTCAAGACTGAACAGATTCAATTCTTTTAGCCTGTCTGCATATGACATGCCTTTTAAGCCCGGAATAATTCTGGTCGCTCTTCTTTGCACTCTTTCTAGAGCAGCAATATCTTTTTTATAGCGAGGTGACCAGAACTGCACACAATATTCAAGATGAGGTCTTACAAGTGCATTGTACAGTTTTAACATTACTTCCCTTGATTTAAATTCAACACTTTTCACAATGTATCCGAGCATCTTGTTAGCCTTTTTTATAGCTTCCCCACATTGCCTTTATTTGAAGACATTTCTGAGTCAACAAAAACTCCTAGGTCTTTTTCATAGATTCCTTCTCCAATTTCAATATCTCCCATATGATATTTATAATGTACATTTTTATTTCCTGCGTGCAGTACCTTACACTTTTCTCTATTAAATGTCATTTGCCATGTGTCTGCCCAGTTCTGAATCTTGTCTAGATCATTTTGAATGACCTTTGCTGCTGCAACAGTGTTTGCCACTCCTCCTACTTTTGTGTCGTCTGCAAATTTAACAAGTTTGCTTACTATACCAGAATCTAAATCATTAATGTAGATTAGGAATAGCAGAGGACCTAATACTGATCCCTGTGGTACACCACTGGTTACCACACTCCATTCTGAGGTTTTTCCTCTAATCAGTACTTTCTGTTTTCTACATGTTAACCACTCCCTAATCCATGTACATGTGTTTCCTTGAATCCCAACTGCGTTCAGTTTGAGAATTAATCTTTTGTGCGGGACTTTGTCAAAAGCTTTCTGGAAATCTAAATAAACCATGTCATATGCTTTGCAATTATCCATTATCGATGTTGCATCCTCAAAAAAATCAAGCAAGTTAGTTAGGCATAAAACCATGTTGACTGTCTCCCAGTACCCTGTTACCATATAGGTAATTTTCCATTTTGGATCTTATTATAGTTTCCATAAGTTTGCATATAATAGAAGTCAGGCTTACTGGTCTGTAGTTACCTGGTTCAGTTTTGTTTCCCTTTTTGTGGATCGGTATTACGTTTGCAATTTTCCAGTCTGTCGGTACCACCCCTGTGTCAAGAGACTGCTGCATGATCTTGGTTAGCGGTTTGTAAATTACTTCTTTCATTTCTTTGAGTACTACTGGGAGGATCTCATCCGGCCCAGGGGATTTGTTTATTTTAAGAGCTCCTAGTCCCTTTAACACTTCTGCCTCAGTTATGCTAAAGTTATTTAAAACTGGATAGGAACTGGATGACATGTGGGGCATGTTGTCAGTATCTTCCTTTGTAAAAACTTGTGAAAAGTAATCATTTAACATATTTGCTATTTTTTTTTCTTCATCTACGATTTTGCCATTTGTATCTCTTAAACATTTAATCTCCTCTTTGAATGTTCTTTTGCTGTTGTAATATTGGAAAAACATTTTGGAATTGGTTTTAGCTCCCTTAGCAATGTTCATTTCTATTTCTCTCTTGGCCTTTCTAACTTCCTTTTTGACTTGCGTTTGCAGTTCTGTGTACTCTTTCTGCGTACTTTCTTTTTGGTCCTTTTTTAATGCTCTGTAAAGTGCCTTTTTTCGCTGAATATTTTTTTTAATTGATCTATTAAACCATTTTGGCAATTTAGTTTTACATTTAGATTTGTCTACTTTAGGGATGTAATTGTTTTGCGCCTCTAGTACTACATTTTTGAAGAACAACCATCCTTCTTCTGTGGGTGTTTTCTCTATTTTACTCCAATCTACTTCTGTTAGTCTCTGTTTCATGCCTTCATAGTTTGCTTTTCTAAAATTGTAAACCTTAGCTTTATTCTTTACTTTTGAGGATTTAAAAAACACTTCAAATGAGACCATGTTGTGGTCTGAGTTTGCCAGTGGTTCTCTGACCTCTGTTTTAGTTATTCTATCTTCGTTATTTGAAAAGATTAAATCAAGGCATGCCTCCCCTCTAGTGGGTGCCTTGACAAATTGTGTTAGGAAGCAGTCATTTGTCATTTCCACCATTTCTATTTCATCCTTCGTGCTACCCACCGGGTTTTCCCATTTTATATGGGGGAAGTTGAAATCCCCCATTAGTATGGCTTCTCCTTTGCTACACACATTTCTAATGTCATTGTATAACAGATTATTGTGCTCACCGTCTGAATCTGGCGGTCTATAGCATGCTCCTATTATTATGCCTTTTGAATTTTTGTCTGTTATTCTGACCCATATTGATTCGGTTTTATTTTCTTTGTCCAGGTTTAACACCTGGGCTTCAAGACTGTTTCTTATGTATAGCGCTACCCCTCCTCCTCTTCTGTCCTGCCTGTCTTTCCTATACAGTGTATACCCACAAATATTATATTCGTCCCCATCACTCTCAGACAACCACGTTTCTGTAACACCTATCACATCATAGTTACCTGTTAGTGCAGTAGCTTCAAGTTCTAGAATTTTGTTTCTGATACTTCTAGCATTTAGATAAATACATTTAATGGTTGTCTTACCTGAGTTGTTGTTCTTGTTTTGATGCGGTCTCCCTTCTGTTTTTTTTGTTGATTTCTCCCCCCTTCCTTTCTAGTTTAAATGCTTCCGAACCTGCTCGAGGATCTTTTCTCCAAGTAGACTAGTTCCCTTGTTATTTAAATGCAGTCCATCCCGTCTATACAGATAGTCCTCGTTGTAGAATGTGGTCCAATGATCAAGATAGGTGAAGCCTTCCCGTGTGCACCACGTCTTCAGCCATTCGTTTTGATTAATTATTTCCAGCTGTCCATATGGTCCTTTGCAAGGTGCCGGTAGTATACCAGAAAATACCACAGTTTTGGTTTTCTCTTTTAATTTCCTTCCTAGCTCTCTGAATTTGTTTTGCAGGGATTTTGGTCTGTCTCTTCCAATGTTGTTTGTACCGATGTGGACGACTACTACCGGGTCGTCTCCTGTTCGTTCTAGGAGCCTGTCCACGTTTTCAGTGATGTGCTTGACCGAGGCTCCCGGAAGGCAGCACACTGTTGTAGTAAGGGGGTCCAAACTGCGAACTGAACTTGCTGTGTTTCTCAATATGGAGTCCCCAACAATCATGACCTCCCTTCTTTTTACTGTCTGGTCACCACTGTCAATAGGGTCCTGGATGTTGTTCCTTTCATTCTCTTGTTGTTGGTTCTGCTCATCAAAATTCTGAAGTGACTCAAATCTGTTGGTTGTTTTGATTTCTGGTGGTGTTTGACGAAGTTTCTTTTTTTCCCTGCTTCTGCCTACCTGAACCCAGCTGTTCTGACCTTCTATCTCCCTGGTGGCTTTCAGTCTGTTAGGGGTGATGCAGACTTCCATGAATTATGGGTGTGCCAGTTCCTCAAGATCCTGTTGCTGTCTCACTTCTTCCAGCTCCATTTCTAGCATGCTTACTAGTTTATGCAAATCCTGGATCGCGCGGCACTTTACGCACACTTGGTTTAGCTCCGCTGGGTTTTCTCGGATTTCCCACATCAAGCAGGTGTCACAGATTACAGGCTTGAAGACCATGTTGAGGGTTTTTTTTTTTTTTGAAGTTTAGTTTCTTCTGCAGCTGTCAGCCTGCTTTCCAACTGCTTCGAAACTGCTCTGTACTTTTCCACGCTGTACTTCTCCCACTCGCTGTCGCTTCCACTCGCTGTCGCTGGGAAGCCACCCCGGCCACCCCGGAGCCACCCCGGAGGGCTACCGGAAGAAATTCCGGGAGGAACAGTTTGCGGCGGGGGAGCACCCCCAAGCTATTGCCCACCGGCTGAAAGATTATGCTATGGGCTGGTTGGGCTGGTTGTACCCGGACGCGGTCACCAAAGCCAGGTTGGTGGAGCTGGTCGTGGTGGAGCGGTTTCTGGAGTGTCTGGCCCCAGGACCTCGGCTATGGGTCCAGCGACAGGCACCAGATACTCTAGATCGGGCGATCGAACAGGCGGAACAGTACCAGGCAGCGGAGCCAACGCCGGCGAGACCGTCTGGGAGGAGCGCGGCCACCGGATCGACCCCTCAACTGGCCCCGGAGAGGGCGAAGGGACTCCGGGAAAGGGGTAGTTCAGGATTTGGTCCGGGGGTGTCGGCGGGAGCTCCTGGCCCGGGAACTGGGGCAGGGTGGGGATACCCACGGGCTGCTGCAGTGTCGGACCGGGGTCTCGCGGGCGCCTTATCGGCGAGCCCCTTTTATGGCTCCAGTGTTTACTCCTTTTGCCAAAACTTCGGGGAGAGAACCCAGCCCACCAAGGTGTTGGACGTGCAGGGAGGTGGGCCGCCTCGCCCGGGATTGCCCCGTGATGGAGTGTGACCTCAGCCGACCAGGTAGGCACGTTCAATTAACTCAGTCACTTCAGCACACAGGTTTTGTTATTCCTGTGACAGTGGATGGTACAAAAACCCAGGCTCTCCTGGACTCAGGGTGTGGTCAGTCTCTGGTACAGGAGAGCCTAATCTCACCAGGGCATAAACATATATTGGGACGGGTGCATATTAAATGTATTCATGGGGATGTCCGCTCCTATCCCAAGATAAATGTGTGTATGACTATTGGCCAGCAGGTGACGCAGGTGCAGGTAGGATTATGTCCTCGATTGCCGGTACCAGTAGTTCTGGGACGGGACTGTGAGCAGTTTAAAGATTGGGTGGCTGCTCTGACAGCCCCCTCTTCTTTATTGGCTAAGAAAGAGGAAGTAATTGGAGAGATTTTTCCCTTTCGCGATCCAGAATGGTTTTGCCATAGATTTAAACCCCGTAAAACTAAACGGGAGCATCGGATCGCTAAGAATGAGGGCTGGCAATGGAGGGAGTCGGAGAAGTTTCAGGTGGGGGCGGTTGGTGAAGAGTCCGGGGGGGTGGTCACGGAGCCAGCGCAGGGGTCTGGCTCGGCTGCCTCTGCTCGGGACCGACCTGACCCCGAGTTGGAAGCCATGGGAGCTGATTTCTTAGCTCGCTCCCGTGACTTCCGACTCGAGCAAGGGCGTGACGACGTGTTGGGCAGGCTCTTTGACCAAACAGCGGTGGTTAATGGTCGGGTGGTCGAGCCCAGACGCGCCGCCACGTACCCCCACTTTGAAATTGATCGAGACCTACTGTACCATGTTGATAAATTCCCCCAGACCGGTGAAGTGCGTCATCAGTTGTTCATTCCTCAGCCCTTTAAGGAGGATTTGTTGCAGCTGGCTCACGCTATTCCCCTGTCTGGTCATTTGGGAAGGGATAAAACTAAAGCAAGGCTTGTGTCACGGTTCTTCTGGCTGGGGCTGGATGGCGATGTTAAGCGGTTTTGTGAGCGTTGTGGGGAATGTCAGAAGGCCAGCCCTAGAGCCGTTCCACGAGCCCCACTGGTGCCTTTGCCCCTAGTGGAAGCTCCGTTTGAGCGTATTGGGATGGACATAGTTGGGCCACTAGAAAGGAGTGCAGCAGGATACACCCACCTACTTGTCATTCTGGATTACGCTACACGTTATCCAGAGGCAATCCCCCTCCGATCTATGTCCGCTAAGTCTGTTGCCAACGAGCTTGTGAAGGTTTTCTCCCGGGTGGGGATTGCCAAGGAGATACTAACCGATCAAGGCACCAATTTTATGTCCCGGCTAATCCGTGGAACATGTAAGCTTTTGGGAATTAAGACCATTAGGACCTCGGTGTTTCATCCTCAGACCGACGGTTTGGTGGAACGCTTTAATAAGACCCTTAAGAACATGTTGCGCAGATTTATTCGTAGTGATGTGCGTTACTGGGACCAGCTGATTCCTCCCCTTCTCTTTGCGATCAGAGAGGTTCCCCAGGCTTCTACGGGGTTTTCACCATTCGAGCTGCTGTATGGGCGGAGACCCTGGGGCGTGCTCGACCTGGTCAGAGAGATGTGGGAGGAGCAGCAGGACAATTCGACCAATACCGTCCGGTATGTGTTGGACCTGCGCAAACGTCTTGAGTCTGTTGGGAAATGGGCGCATGACAATTTGCAGCAGGCACAGCACAGTCAGGAGACACAATATAACCGAGGAGCCCGGTTGCGCACATTTCAGCCGGGGGATAAGGTACTTCTGTTATTACCCAGTTCTGAGTCGAAACTCTTGGCTAAGTGGCAAGGACCCTTTGAGGTTACACGCCAGGTTGGGAAGGTGGACTATGAGATCTGCCAGCCGGAGCGACGGACAGAGAGACACATTTACCATATCAATCTCTTAAAGCCTTGGTTGGAACCAGAGGCGTTGTTAGTGGCGCATGCAGATGACGTCACGGATCTGGGACCTGATCTTTCTGTGTTGGCAAGAAAAGGATCGGTACAGATTGCTGAGAATCTGACACCAACACAGAAATGTCAGGCTCGCGGTCTGGTGGCGGAGTTTCCTGACGTGTTCTCTTCCGTCCCGGGGCAGACTCGAGTAGCCCATCATCACATTGATATTGAGCCGGGGGCGCTAGTTCGCCAGAGGCCGTACCGTATACCTGAACGTAAAAGACAGGTAATAAAAGCGGAAATTGACGAAATGCTGAGACTGGGGGTAATAGAAGAGTCCCAAAGTGACTGGAACAGTCCAATCGTTTTAGTTGATAAGCCAGACGGATCAACTCGATTTTGCATTGATTTCAGACGAATCAATGAGAAATCGAAATTTGACGCTTATCCGATGCCCCGAGTAGATGAGTTGCTGGAGCGTCTAGGCACGGCTCATTTTATGACGACACTGGATTTAACGAAGGGGTACTGGCAGATACCCCTGACCCCGGAATCTAGAGAGAGGACGGCGTTTTCGACTCCCTTCGGGTTGTACCAATTCAGGACCATGCCCTTTGGGTTGCACGGAGCACCCGCCACTTTCCAGCGGATGATGGATCGCATCTTGCGGCCCCATCAGCAGTACACCGCTGCTTACATAGATGACGTGGTTATCCACAGTGAGGATTGGCCGAGTCATCTGTGTAAGGTAGCGGCGGTGCTGCAATCCTTGCGGGAGGCGGGGCTCACTGCTAACCCAAAGAAGTGTGCCATTGGGAAGAGTGAGTCGGAGTATTTGGGGTATCGAGTAGGGGGCGGCCAGATCAGACCGCTAGTTGCTAAGGTGAAAGCCTTGGCTGACTGGTCGGTTCCTACAACCAAAACCCAGGTGCGCTCTTTCTTGGGACTAGCGGGCTATTATAGAAAGTTCATCCCGAGCTTCGCTACGCTCGCTGCTCCCTTGACAGACCTCATCCAGAAGGCTGCCCCAAATACGGTTCAGTGGACGGAGTCGTGCCAGAGGGCCTTTCTCGCCTTGAAGCGGAGGCTGTGTAGTAAGCCAGTACTATGCAGTCCAGATTTTGGTAAGAGGTTCACCCTGCAGACGGATGCGTCAGAGACAGGTCTCGGGGCAGTGTTGTCAATGTTCGGGGAAGCGAGCACCCAGTCCTGTACATCAGCAGGAAGCTCCTTCCCCGCGAGAAAAATTATAGCACCATCGAGAAGGAGTGTCTCACGGTAAAATGGGCAGTCGAATCACTCCGGTACTACCTCCTGGGGCGACACTTCACCCTGGTTACAGATCATGCCCCCTTAGCATGGCTTCACCGGATGAAAGATAGCAACGCCAGAATCACACGGTGGTACTTGGCCTTGCAGCCCTATGCCTTCAGGGTAGTCCACCGAGCAGGAAAGCTGCATCAAAACGCAGACTTTTTCTCTCGGGAAGGCATGGGGGTGTAAGATTTTCGAATGAACCGGTGGTGTCATTCTGAGGGGAAGGATACAGGCTGCAGGAAGAGGGCGGCAGTCGTCCAACAACCACCTGTGAGTCATGGCAGTGACACAGGGAGGTGGGAAAGTGGGTGTGTGGACTTTCCCCCTCTCTGAATGGCTGAGAGGCGCGTCTTGGGAGATTGTTAGCCCTATAAATTAACGCTCCGTTGTTTCCTCAGGTCTGCCCTGTTAAAAACGCGCCGAGAGTGCGGAAGCGCTGGTCAAGGACCGGGAATCAGCCGGGAGAAAAAGAAAGAGTCTCACAGCGAGACAGTGAAAGTGGGGAACCCTTGGGCAGACCCCGAAGCATTGTAAAAGAGCAGGCTAGTTAGCCGGCAGTGTAGGACGGTGATCCGGGTCGCACGGGTAGCGGCGACTGGGATATAGCTGTCAAGTGCAGCACCTTTTCGTTGTAGTTTTGTTACTGTTTTATTTTCCCTGTTTCTTTGTGCCTTCTGTTTTGAATTATTGTTTCGAAGCACCTGCAAGGGCGCCGGTATTGTGTACCATCGCTTGGTATGCCCGTGGTTCTGTTTACCATCGTTGGTAAATCAGACCACGGACCCACAGCGCCATCTGCGGGACTAAAGAAAAACCAGCACCCTGAAATAAAACTGGGCACCTGTGCAGTGTTGCCAAATTCACCTGTCTGTCTCCTGTGTCAGTGAATTACCCACCACCCTTCCACACGGTGTAATGAAACAAAAACTCAAAATGTGTTTATTAATGATTGTTTAGTTCATGCCTGAGCTGAGCAGAGAGATAACATTTTCTTTGAATGGAAAACAAATAATAATGAAACAAAAAACTCAGTACTATAAAGTACCGAGTTATGTTACCCCCATCGAACTGCCTTTATGTTGAAGTACGTCATTTTGTGTTTTTGTCTTGGCATGTTTAACGGTGTGTGAATTTTGAGTAGGCCTATGTGTGTGCGTGCATGTGTGTGCGGGAATGCGTAAACTGTGTTTACGATATGAATTAGCAGATCGTTTGGCAGCAATTAGACTCTGAGATAGAGACAGAATCTGTTTACAGTTTGAGAATGGGAACCAGTTTCTGTTTAGGGTTGACTTGTTTGAAAAGAGCTCATTTGTGTTTAATTGTGTGTTGATTTGTCTCATTTGTGTTTATTTGTCTGTTGATTTGTCCAAAAAGAGCTCATGTGTGTTTAATTTGATTTGTGCTCATGTGTGTTTAATTGTCTGTTGATTTGTTGTGTCTTCTTTTCTCTCTCTCTCTACTTCAATACGTTAGCAAAACAGGATGGGGCAGGGACATAGTAAACAGTTAAACAAATGTCAGGTATATAACCTTACAGGACCACAGAAACGAATATGTGACAGATGGGGTCCTGTTGTATTACAACAAATAGATTTATGGTTTGACAAGGGTGGGTTTTCACTAGAAGGAAGTTTAAGTGTAAATAAATTAGCCAGTGTACGCAGCCAGTTAGAAGGTTAGGAAAAAGAAAAGAAAAAGAGAAAGGGCAGAATAAACTGGGATAGCTTTAGGAAGTGGGAAAGAATGGCAGATGAGGACAAAGAGAAACAAGAAAAGGGAAAGACAGACGGAGGCTCAAGTTATGTTGCAGATGGATCAGAGGAAGTCGAAACAGCGCAGAGAGAGAGACTCGCTCTCCCTCCATACTCCGGGGTGACCGTGCCTCCGGTAACCATACCAACTGCACCGCCACCCCTCCCCCCCCCCTCCCCCAAACAGTGGTGGAAACTGACTACTCCACCGCAAGCGAAGACAGCGCAAGAGAAGCGACTGATCCAAACCCAACAGTGAGAAGATACCCTAGAGCAAGAACGTAACAAGAAAGATGGTACAGTATGACTTGCCAGACCACCGTAAAGACTCTGGACAGTTTGTGGAGCAAGTGCAAGGACTAATACAGATGTACCGTCCTGGCGCTGGTGAAATCAGACAGGTATTGCACAGAAAAATGAAACTGGACTGGCACAGTGTTAGCGAAGGATTTAACACCAACATGAACTTTGCAGCAGATGGAGACTTCCAGAGACAGTTCCAGGACCTATGTAACAGGATCACTACCAAGTGGCCGCTCCAATCAGACTGGAATAAAATCCACAATTGCAAACAAGGTCTTGAAGAAAGTTGGGATGACTATTATGCCCGACTGCTAAAGTGCTACAGTGATCACAGTGGTATGAGAGACGACCAGGACCAGTACTCAGAGGTACTAGAGACTGTCATTATGAATGGCATTAAACCTGACCTCCGTGGCCCCGTAGCGCACATGCATCGGCTGGGAAACCGGCACACTGACCAACTTGCTAGCCCACATAGTGCATCAGAATCGACAATTGGCAACACAAAAAGAAAAGAAAAAAGAACAGAAAGAAAAGAAGCAAGGGAAGTTGCAGATGGTACAACTACAGTACTACCAGCAGCAACAACAACAGGGAGGCAGGGGTGGAGGACAGCGGGGAGGATGTGGTCACCATGGATGAGGACGAGGATGAGGTCAGTGGCAAGGTAGGGGCCCAGTGGGACAGAGAGGAGATGAATGTTTTATATGTGGTAAATTAGGACATTATGCTAGAGGTTGCCCTGAAAGGGGCAGTACAACACAACAGCAAATACAACCTTAGATGGGGTTATGGGGCTTAAATCAACCATGAAATAAGAAGGGAACTGTAGAGAAAGAAGTTAATAACGAACAAATTAAATTATGTCTTTTACACTTTGATGCACATACTAGCCCAACTATAACATTAACAGCAGAAGGGAAAGAGTTTATATTTTTAGTAGACACCAGGGCAGCTAGATCAGTAATTAAACACAGTGAGGCAGGACACCTGCAGTTATCAGGAAACACTATACTAACTGTTGGTGCCTCAGGTCAAACCAATAAGGAACAGGTTACTACCAGAGCTAGGGTGCAGTGTAATGATATGTCTGTTGACCATGCGTTTATATGTTTGCATTTGTGCTCAGTAAATTTGTATGAGAGGGATGTGTTAACGGCTCCACGCATCATGATAGAATGTAGTCAGGAAGGCATTATCGTTGAAGTGCCATTACTATATCATGGAGAAGCCGATTGGCTGTATGCGTGTATGCGTGGGACCTGTTGCCATGAATCTTAACCACACAATTTGAACGGCTTGCACGAGAAGTATGCGGCTCACAAACAGACTTTATGCCAGCACCTCGTATGCACTGCACGGCGCTTTTCTCGCATGGCCAACGCAACCTTGAATTAAAAAAAAAGATTGGTTTACTCCTCCGTGCCCTGTCTATGTTGAATATGTGTCCTCTGAATATTTATACTGGTCAAAGGATTTTTCTGTTCTATCTATTTGTCTGTCAAAAGAACAGAAAGTGCTCTTTTCTACTAAGGGCTCTGCCCCTCATGTATCTCTTGCTAAGCAACCAGAACGAGCCTGGAAAGATTTGGGTCCATGGGTGTTAGCACTAGCTAAATTAGTTGATTGGGTGCCAGCGCCCAGAGGCGAGTACTCTCTGTCCGAGCAAGCGTACCAGATGTTACAAAGAGGGGCCTGGGCATGCCATCGAGTGGCTGTGGAGCTTTCAAACATGCCTGGGCCACAGGATGTCATGTTGTTACATGACCCTGAGCTGGCCTGGTTGAAAGACATACCCCAGCAACTGTGGCCCACCAGTGAAAATGATTTTGATCGTATTAAGAATTGCGAACCTTTGGTGGTGACACCCAAAAGCAAGCACAGACCCAAACGAAAACAATACTCCTTGGGACAGGATGCTACTGACAGCATAAAACCACTGTCAGAAGAACTGGTATTAAAAGGAGCCATCATTCAGGCCCCGGAAGCTTGGTGCAAACAGGAAGTAACTTATTTGGGTCACAAACTATCAACTGCAGGAAAGTCGCTGGGGTCTGAAAAATGCAAGCTATATTCCTTTATGGCACTAAAACAGGCCCTTTCTAGCAGCCCCTGCCTGGGACTAACTGACCATGGTCACAGTAGTTAAATGCGCAGCACACACTAACTCCACTGATGTTGTTTCCCTAGGTAATGCATGTGCAGACGCAGCAGCTAAAGCTGCAGCTACACAGGGGACCACCCTTGCTGCCTCATTGTTTACTACTATTGTTACTGACCAACCCTTTTCTCTCCAAGATATTCTTTGATTTACAGGCCTCCACCAATGACAAGGAGAAACATAAATGGAAACAACATGGTGGCCAATCCTCTTCTGGTCTGTGGTTAGGCCCTAACGGCAAGCCCATACTACCCCGATCTTGCAATCCCTTTATGTGTAAGTGGGCACACGGTCTTCACCATGTGTCCAAAGGAGGGGTAGTAGATTATGTCTATCAATTTTGGTTTTGTTTTGGTTTTACTGCTTTTTGCTGAATAATATTGCTCCAAATGTGTTATATGTATGCAGAACAACATGGGAAGGGGTACAGGTGTTCCCATGTCCGCCCATCCCAAACCTAATCAGCCATTTGACCATAAAATGATGGATTTCATTGAACTAACCCCATGGCAAGGGAAAAAGTATTTGAAAAGCAAATTGACAAAAATTGTGTGCTGAAACTGGGCTGGCCTGGGGAACGGTACTACCTTTGGCTCTGATGTACATGAGGGGACGCCCTCATGCTGCACATGGTTTGAGTCCCCATAAGGTTTTGACTGGTCGCATTATGTGTATGCCTAATCAGTTGCCCCACACCAGACACAAGTTAACGCTCCAAGGCTGTGATGATGAGCTCATGGCATACTGTGTCGCTCTTAACAATGTGCTTAAGAATCTCTTTTCTAGGGTAATAGTTGCCCTGCCAGACCCAACTAAAGGACCTTTATACAACGTCCACCCCGGCGATTGGGTGGTGATCAAGGACCTTCGGAGGAAGTATTGGCACCAACAGCACTGGACTGGACCATTCCAAGTATTGCTGACAAGTCCCACCGCAATAAAGGTAGCTGAGAGGTCCACGTGGGTCCACGTCAGACACTGCAGGAAGGTACCGCACGATCCAGACCAAGATGTTTCCACTCAAGTTTCTCCTGAGACTAGTCACCATGCTCTTGAGCATGTGTCTCCTCACCCTGCTGCTCCTTGAGTCTCCCAGTATTAAAGCAAAAAGAAAAACACTGCACCAGTGGAGAGCTGAACATGATGTAGACCATACAGTAATGCCCGGTGATCTCTGTTGCACCACACTACCAGGAACACTTTGAATATCATCGAACCTTGCTATGTTTGTTCTCTAATGACACAATCAGCAGGGGAACCTTTCCCCTTGTACTCAGTAGAAGTGTCAACAAACACCCTTGCACCTGCAGTGACTATGGTTATGGCCTCCAGCACGGAAATGACACAACAGAGCTGTATAAACGAGATGGTGGATCTCCACAACAAGAGCCAAAATGTATCCATGAAAATTTTTAGAGAAGCCATGAATATTTATACAGGAACTGATCGCAGCACCTCTGACTGTACCGTCAACAATGCTGACTGTTATTCGAATGATACTCTGAGTATACCTGTACAGTGGTGTAAGCAATTGGTTGGTGGGCCGAATTGAAACACGCCATTAAGTCACACTGTCCCACGAACTGCCTCTTTCTCCAACAACACCCTTTGTCGGTGTCGGGGAAACAGGACAAATGGAGTATTTATGGGTGTTTCACACTGCGAAACATATGTGTACCCTTTTGTGACGGAAACATAAGTTCTGGTGATGAATCTTCCTCCCGACCTGTGAGGGCGCTAAAGAACGAGAGGAGAAGTATCTGGAAAGGCTGGCCTGACAGTTCATTTCCGGGTCAGGGAAGTGGGTCAGCCTGGAAAGAAGCGAGACTCTGTTGTAAGACCGTATTGATTTGAAAGGTAAACGAGAGGCAGCTGCAACCGTTTACCTAGATATCATGCGGGATTACATATAGGGGCCAGGGTAACGCTGATCTTTTCCTTCTTTTGGGTAACGTGAGGAGAGAAGGACTGAGAGAGGAGCTCTCAGAGTGTATTACGTGTTGTGTGTTGTATTTGTTTGTTTATAATTGTCTGTCTTTTTCGCACCACTAGACAGTTAACGCACACCTCCGGAGCTGTCGCCACGTAAAGCACTATCCGGAGCACCACTGCACAGAGCACCTGCACGTTTGAATATCACCCAGGACTGGTGACCGTGCCTTTGTTTGTGTGTGAGACTGTACTGTGTTCGCCATCCCCACGCTTTACACATTGTTGTGTACGGCCGGGGATTTATTATTTGACGGTCGCCAGACCTGGAAACAGCACAAATAAACACTTGTTCACTGAATCACTGTTGTCTGTTCATCACTCCTGCATCGCATCACCGCTACACCTGCTCCCCTTACCAACCACTTTGCCACACCTTTTTAATAGCTATATATGTTTGTATATTCTGCCTAAAGAAACTGTGCACTAGAGCTACTGATTTCGCTTTTAATATGCCCTTGCTTACCAGGGAAGGTGAATGCAATAATGAAGATGAGGAAGAATCCCTTTGCAGGATTGCAATTATCTGTGTTGTAATTATATTACAAAAGGAGGGAATGTAGGGGAATAATTGCATAGAACCATTCCTGTACCTGTTTGTTGCTACCCTGTACTACATTTATTCACAGAGTTATATGTTTTAAAATCTTTTGAGTTTGTGATCTATTAAGTTTATAGAAATAAAGTAAATGTATTAAACTGCAGATGTGTAGCTGGGAACCAAACTGTGGGTGGTGGGACAAAATAAACTTTTATTGCATTACCACCTACAGAGTTGACTTCTCACTACCTCGTAAATACCTGTCCCCCCAGCTTATTGGTTGATCTTTATTGTATTACCTCGTAAATACCTGTGCCCCCTATTGTTAATTACCCCATCTGAGCTGGCTCCAGCTTATTGTTTGAAAGGGGAATGACCCTGTCTCTCTGTAAAGGTATAATAACTGTATGCTAACTCTGTATGGCAGAACACTGCTCGGGTTTCCTAGGACTGATGTGCTGAGCTGATCTCGTTTGCGCAAACTAATAAAGCTTTATATCTCTGAACACCTGGTGCAGTTGGCTCTTTTAGTTGCAGACCTGAAAAGTTCCATGACAGTTGGCCCAGAAATAATAACACCCCCAACACGTAACACAAACACAATCACCAGTCCACAGTTTATCGTGAAACAAAGTGCAGTGTTGTCCGGGTTAGTGCTAGCCTTTAGCAACAGTGCTGGATTGTGTGAGTCGTTTAAATAACAACAAAGATTATATTTATTAACGCCAAAACAAACAAAACACTCATGATAATGACACAGATTTTTCCTTCCCCTTCAACTTAACCATAACAAGGAACCACCTCGACTCTGCTATGATCCTCCCAACCACTATGGCTGTCCTGTGCTGGCTGTGGTCAGCGGCTTCCGGGGAGAGTGGGGTCCTCCTCTCTCAGCTTGACTGGCGATTGCAGCCTGTATGAAGGTTGGTCTGGTGGTGCCGTCCATGGCTTCCTATTCACAGGGTTGGGTCATGCAGGTTCCGGGTGCTGTGTGGTCAGGCCGCCTCTTCTCCAGACGCTCACCCTCCTGGACCACAGCCTCAGCCCGTTTTTCATGAGACAAGACGATCTCTAGGGAGCTTTGGGCAACAAGCCAGACCTTTCTCGCAGGACAGTAAGGGTCAGGTTGCAGACAAAGGCCTTCAGGGCCAGGTCCTCTTGGATGGCTTGCGGAAATTCAGTGCCCCTTCCAGGCCAGATAACTGATGTTAGCTTCAAATATGCCCAGTTTCTTTCCTGGGCCTTGGGAGCAAAGAGCCAGGTGTAGGTGCAGGCCAACTGCAAGCTCAAGTCTCCCAAAGCGGTGATCTAGGGCTGTGGCTAGTACGTCATAACCGACCACCTCGTCTGAGCCCAGGTCCAGTAGAACCTGCAGCATTTCCCCTTTCAATGCAGCTTCCAGCTGTCCAGCCTTCTCAGTAGGCCTCCAGCCATTAGTGAGCACCGCCATTTTGAACTTAGCTTAAGCTTCCCATGGGGATTTTCTATCATAGCGGCCTGTCTTCACTGTATGCTTCCCCACCTCTGGCACTCTGTCACTCTCACACTGCTCATCTCCCGCAACCGGCACGGGGCAATGTCGGGGCTTAACTCTGCGTTCTCCCAACAAGCACACACTCAGCTCAGCTATCAGTGTCCCTTAACTACCACAGGAATTCAGGTTGATGGTTTGTAAACAAGGCAAGGCATCCTGGCTCAAACAGGCTAGTAATTCGCTGACTTTTTCCCTGTCAGTCCATCCATTTATCATTGCCATCATTTTGAATAGTTTCAGAAAGTCTTGTCTGCCATTACCGTCATACTGTGGCTGGCTATGGTAGGCCCCTTTGTTTACGTCCTGCCGAGCCGAGAGAGAGTCCGGTGGTGACAGGTTTCTGCAGGTGTGTGCTTTTAGTTAGTTGCTTCTACAATGGTTTGCACCTTGTAAGAAGAGGTGTAAAGTTTTGGAGGGTCAGCAATTTACTAAGTGCAAGGCAAAAGCATTACATTGCATTATACTAATTGCGCTCGCTTATTATCCAGATCGTCCAATTCCATGCTCTTTTCTTCATTTGAATACCTTTCAATATAATTTTAATGGGGATTAATGATGGCAAAGTTAAATTTGATAGGGGGTTCACAAGGCCAGGTGAACACCATTCTTTACATATCCAGCGTTTTCAGCGACCGTTAAAACCAGACTTTATGGCTGCTAAACATGATTTACAGCGGCATTATGGGGGTTTTGCACCTGCAATCACTGCTTGTATCCTTGCATCATCCCCAAAATGTTATATAACATCTTCTTTCTGATCTCAATCCTTCAGTACAGTAAGCTTTACAAGAACCAAAATATTGCCAAACGGTATTTGTACTCATCCTGACAAACCTTTGTTGTTGTTTGTTCCATTACAATACTGTTACTCCATATAATCCTAGGCAAGTCTGGCCATTTCAGGTCCTTACAATGGACAGGTAGAGTATAAACAGACACAATATCAGAGAGCAATAGTGGGCCTATGTCAAACAATGATGAGGATAGCTAAATATTTAATATTAACAACATGGGAGAAAACTGGTCCTGGAAAGCAATGGATTGCTAGTATTAGTATTACTTTTGAAACATTACAATGTGATGTACTGAATATCCTCAAATACCAGAATCATTTAAAATACATTATTACACAAGAGTCGTTTCACAATTCAAATACAAACACCAAAGAATACGTTTTAATAAAACAAGAAGCCAAGTGTGAGCATGTAAGCTCCTTATATCATACAGTTACATGTGAGCGTGCAAGCTCTTATATCATGCAGTCAAGTGTGAACGTGCAAGCTCCTTATATCATGCAATCAAGGTCCGATGTAATTTCACTCAAACTTCAAACTGGGATTTCATTGTCAACCAAAGCTGCACAGATAGTATCGGAAAAAACAATAAGGAGCTTTAGTGTGATTTCAGGGAAACTACTTGGCAGGAATTAATGTACATGTGAAAGACAGGTCTTTTCAATTAAAGAATTCAAGCTGGTATACAACTGTAAGTCTCCCTGGGTAAGGGCATCTGCTAATAAATAAATAACAAAGACTAAAAACACCACTAGATGTTGCTGTGCTTCTGTTTAAAAACATCATCAGTTCATAGAATGTGAAGGTGTGAAACTAAACCATACTGTAAGCAAACAATCACTTGCGATAGAATGGTGCCCATTTGTGAAGCATGTTCTTCTATTTTACAAAGAAATATGGAGGGGGGCACTGTAAGATAAAAGATCCACTAAAAGAAGTCATTCAGTCACTT
Source organism: Polyodon spathula (assembly GCF_017654505.1). NCBI lineage: Eukaryota > Metazoa > Chordata > Actinopteri > Acipenseriformes > Polyodontidae > Polyodon > Polyodon spathula. The sequence goes on from NC_054558.1 coordinate 12,669,016, forward strand.
CTGGAAATAAGGTTGTGACAGACTGGTCAACAGTGACGCAATGCACAATAAATGCAGTCCAGAGCCTGGTGGCAAAAATAAACACAAAATAAACAAAAGCAACAACAAAAGCTGTCCCTTTGCCTTTAATTCTATAAACATGCATGATATTAGCCATGGACCACAGTCAATGAGTACAGAGAATAGAACCATCTGTCTGTTATTTTCCAAAGACATTTTCAGCCTTGGCAGGAAACCAAATGGAAGTGAGGGTGTACTGCATTCTTTTCACCATCATCATCATCTTTTTTTATTATCACACGATGTGAAATTAATATTAATAACATGTCACAGATGAACCCCACACCCACATGAGAAGGAAGCTTATAGACAGAGCAGATCACTTATCTAAGTTCATATGAAGGGGATACAGGGGAATCTCTATCTTTCTGAGTAGATTAATCTGCATATGCAAAATATGATCATTCAATTTGCAATGCTAGTCCTTGCAACTGGTAATTTCTGTTCTGTTACTTAATTTATCTATTAATACTACTAATACTACTACTACTACTACTACTACTACTACTAATAATAATAATAATAATAATAATAATAATAATAATAATAATAATAATAATAATAATAATAAATAATAGTAATAGTTCAGACAAATACTTTCTCATCATTAATAAAGCATGATGTTTAATTTATTTGTTTTCTTATTTATTTCAGATCTTGTCTCTGGAAATACAGTTATACAAGATGATCGTTCAGGTACAGTTCGTGAGGGAGAAACTGTTGAGCTTACTTGTAAATACACTACAAGTTTTACCTACTATGCTCTTGTCTGGTATCAACATACCCAAGGGAAGCCCCTTCTCTATTTAACTCAGAGGCAGGAAGACAATTCTAAGCACCTCGCTACTAACCTGGACAGATGTTTTTTCCACACAGTTAAAAACCAGGAACAAGGTGACAACTTTAGCCATTGCCAGTACGAAGCTGGAAGACTCGCCAACGTACTACTGTGCTTTGTTTGACCCACAGTGTTGCATGCGAGTGCTGATCCAGTGCAAAATCTAAACCAGGATGCAGAACAGTCTCTAGCTGTGGTTGTGGTGTGTTTTAGTTTTAGCTCCAAAGTGCATGACTGAACAGGAAAGCATAACCACCTAGATCAGTCAGTGGTCTGTGTGTTTTGTAATATTACAAAGCCCATAGTGTCCCATTGATGAGCGCAATGATGCCTTGTGTTAAAAAAATCTACAATAAACTTAGTCAAGCAGACAAATACTGTGGCTAGTGTCTTGTTACTAGGTGTGCTAATGACAAACTGCATGTGGTGCTGTCTGTTTCTATATATCAGTTCGGGAGGGATAGTCCATATGATTCACTCCTCTAACCCACTCCTGTCACTCATGATTAACAGACTAATTATCATTGTTGTATTCAATTAGCATTTTGTCACCATTTCTCAGTTTAAAAAGGCAAGACAACCTCAAAAACCAAAAACTTGCAAAGCAATAGATAAAATGCCTAGTAAACATATATTATCAGAATACTGGAAATAGACTACAGAGACGATGATGTTCCATTAATATCTTACAATTAATAAGGATTAGAAGTGATTTCCTTTGGCTGTCAGATGGAAGTTGAAAAAGATAAAAACGATGATTATCTTGTGAAAGGGGGGTGTGGGTATCCACTGACAGAAGGGAGAGACACAAAAGCCCCGATGTTGAAATGCCACAGGATTTATTTACAGTTATAATTACTGGTTGTCATCGCTACCAGCAATGATAACTCCTAGGCAGGGTCAGATCCACGTGACTGTACCAGCAATGATAACTCCTAGGCAGGGTCAGATCCACGTGACTATACCAGCAATGATAACTCCTAGGCAGGGTCAGATCCACGTGACTGTACCAACAATGATAACTCCTAGGCAGGGTAAAATCCACGTGACTGTACCAGCAATGGTAAAGTGTGCAGGCATGTATACACAAACTGGAGTGTAAACAAAAGAAATACGAAGCTACAAAATATGTGCCTATAGCCCCCCTTGCAGGAACCTGAACTCACACACCCTATGTATACATTGACAGGATTTAAAATCCTGTAACTAAACACTGTCATTTATTGGTACACAAGCAATCTGGAGTTTGTCAACTGCGTGGAAACCAGGCCAATGTTGACTCTATCAGTCCTGGCTCATCAGCCCAGTGTGTGCAGCTTTCTTTAATGTTCTACAGACTTCTACTGGTTTCCAAAACCTTCAGATACCCTGCAAAGCTGACACAGCTCACCCAATCGGTATTGAGATAAATCCTCCTGATGACAAGAACAGTCACATGATATGAAATGGATGTCTGTGTTTACCCATGCTGCCCAGCTGTATGAATACACAGCTCATTCTCAACAGTCCAGCCATCTTCAGGGGAGCTATACTCCGTCTGTGTGTCATGTCTGTAGTTTCTAAGCAAGCTGATTCTCAACGAAGGCTGCAGACAAAGTTCCTTGTGTGTTTCATGGTACTTTTTGTAATTGGTAAGTTTCAGTTCTGTTTTAAAAATTTGTTTCCAATAATAATAATAATAATAATAATAATAATAATAATAATAATAATAATAATAATAAAAACCCTGTTATTTTATTATTTTTAAAAGACAGTGAAGTAGTTTATTAAAAAAAAAAAAAAAAAAGTACATGATTGAAGCATATTTTTTATTTATTTAAGATTTTGTCCTTGGAAATACATTAACAATGGAAGAGTCTGAAAAAGAAGTTCAAGAAGGAGGATATGTCCATATTACTTGTAAATACACAACAAGTTATGCCAGCTACAATGTTTACTGGTACCGACATGATGAGGCGAATCCTCCTCTGTTTTTGATCCGGAGGTTTTCAGTCAACAATGCTGAACTGCGAGCTGACGATCTCGACACACGTTTTTCCATGGAGCTGAAAACCAGAGAGACATCGACAACATTAACAATTACAGGATCACAGCTGAAAGATTCATCCACCTATTATTGTGCTCTCAGTGACTCACAGTGCTGCATCCTGCTAAGTTACAGTGCAAAAACTATATCAGGCTGCAAATATAACCCAACACAGTAAAACACAGATGTGCCTGTTTCAAGTGGTGAAGAGAAACCGCTCCACATTTGCTGGAATATAGCCCATTAAACACACACACACACACACACACACACACACACACACACACACACACACACACACATATATATATATATATATATATATATATATATATATATATATATATATATATATATATATACATACTATAATGAAATTGACTGATTGTGATATTAGTGGTGCCATATTAAATCTGACAGTATTGTTAATATTTGTTTAACTGGGGGATAGCTTTTGATTTTAACCTATGTGTTTTAAATCCTGAAACATCACAGTATTAGTTTATTATATCCATGAGGCATGGAAGGGAGGAACAGGTATCACTATCTATAGTGCCACATACATGTACTGTAGAATTCACTGGATACCTTCAGTTTGCTGAATTAATTCTGCCGAAGGTTTGAATTCTAAATTAATAAAAGAGGTGAAATGGGACAACCCTGTCTAGTTCCTCTGTACAGAGTAAAATGAAACTTCCAGTATGAACTGCTACAGATGACTATGAATATAGTGTCTTTATCCAGCTCACAAAATTATCTCCAAACCCCATCCTTACTAAAGTACCTGTTATCTGATGAAAATCTACCTTTCATAAAGCCCTTCTGTTTGTGATGAATAATGTTGTCGATAGCCTTTTGATGTCTAACTGCTACACGTTTTGGTATCATTTTTATTGTATTCTAGAACAAGACTTACATATGCTAGTTACCTCCTTGTTTAAAGAGGCTTAGTTGAAAACATCTAGAAGAAACAAGGTTCATATATAATTTTATGAGACATAAACTCAGAACTAAAACTATCTTCTCCTGAAACTTCATTATTGGGTAAAGAGTGAAAAGTTATTTATTTTTGTGAACCTGATCTGAGAATCTATTTTTTTTTTTTTTTTTTTTTTTTTTTTAATCTTCTGGTTCTGTTTTAGATTCATTTCCCCCCCAGAAAGTCTTCTTCAATAGCTTCATCATTTTTTGTAGTAAGAGGCAGAGGCATGGTTACTGATGTGAGGTCCTGCTTCTGTTTTTGTTCTATTTGTAGGAATTATATTGGATTCTTTCATTTTCTTCAGTGTGTATGCAGAGACTTTACCTGACTTTTTACCATGTTCATGGTATTTCTTTCTAGCTCCATTCGTTTTGAATACTTCTTCGTCAGATAGATGTTTATTTAGTTGATATTTCAGTTTAATAAGTAAAGGTTATATTTTGGCAGAACAATTTTTCTTGTTTGTTTTTCCGCTATTTTTATTGATCTTCTAAAGTTTTATTTTAATCAGTCGCTCTTTTTTCTTTGAAGAAAAAAAATATATAATTATATTCGAGCTTATGCTTTAAAAGCATCCATAGAATATTTGAATAAACCTCACCATTGTTATTTATTTAAATATATTATAAATGGCTTTTATCACATAGAAATTCAAATTATCTTTGGTGAGAGAATTTTAAAACACCATTGTCACAAAGACGGCCGGAGTGGGGGACGTCAGACCAGAAACAGGAACCAGGAAATAAACGACAGAGAGGTGGAGTTTAGGGGAGCTGATTTAATAGTGCACAGACAGACAGAAAAAAAAATGATTGCAAAGACAAACAAGAACGGGACATGGCACTGATAGCCAAAATAAACAGATAAACAAAACGGACTAACACTAAACAAACACGGTGAACTGATCTTCTTCTTCTTCTTCTTCTTCTTCTTCTTCTTCTTCTTCTTCTTCTTCTTCTTCTTCTTCTTCTTCTTCTTCTTACCTCCATCTCCAACTCCTTTCTCCACTCACCGAACACACAACCCCGAGTGGGTGAAAACATGCAGCTTTTATGCAGCTGTACCGAGACTCGATTGCTAATCAATTATTCAATTGGAGTCGCGGTACAACTGCATGTGAATTAATAAAGTGCAATTCCTCGTGCTCACATATTATTACTTTTTACTTGCACATGAAGTGCTGTGCAATCCTCGTGCCTAAATAGAAATATACATTTTAAACACTTGTGTTACCAAGACCCATTTATATCCCGTTTACCAATGGCTATACACCAACATTAACACACAACACAAAATTTACACAGGGGCGGGCACTTTACCACAACCATCAAGCACTTTTTTAAATATATATGAGTAGATAGATTAAGTAACTAGTGTAACAGGAATCGGACAGGATCCTTAATATGTATCTCTTAACAGTAGCATTAGAACAGGAAAACATGATACAGCAGTGAATATTGAAGAAAATATAAAACAAACACTGGATATTGAATACATCATGAAACAGCAGTGGATATTGAATACATCATGAAACAGCACTGGATACTGAATATATCATGAAACAGCAGTGGATATTGAATACATCATGAAACAGCACTGGATACTGAATATATCATGAAACAGCAGTGGATATTGAATACATCATGAAACAGCAGTGGATATTGAATACATCATGAAACAGCATTGAGCACTGAAGGTAAGTGCTACTAATTACAAAAGTAACGACATAACACAATGTCTCTTTTCCAACCATGCTTACTATTTGTATGGATATAAAGTTAATTTATAGCAGTCAAGTCATCTGCAGGGAAACTACTTGGGGGAATAATGGTGTCTGTAGTCTCAAGCTGATTCTCAAAAAAGGCTGCAAGAAATGTTACGTGTGTGCTTCATTTCATTTACTGTAATAGATAGGATTCAGCTTTAAAAACAATTTGTAATATTTGTTTGTAATATAATAATATTAATACTTTGAGATGGAAGCAGATATATTTAAAGTATATGTATTGAAGCATATCTTTTATTTATTTAAGACTTTGTCCTTAGAATTACACTAACAGTGGAAGATTGTGAAAGAGCTGTTCAAGACACCCCTGTTCAGATCTGTAAACCTCACAACCCACCACTATTCTGGCCTCTAGGGCCCCCAGTTGTTCCAGTTCTTGCATCAGTTTGTACTTGCACAGACTGATCTGCTCCATACCTTGTCACACTCTACTACTGCTATTAATTATAACTACTTCCTGTATCTTGACTTGATTTTACTCTTATAGATATCTGTATTTACAGTTATTTTTGTAATTGCTCTTATTTGAAATCGTTCTTATCCATTTATCGTACTTACTACAGCTCTTAATGGACTTTACTGGTATAAGCATATATTTTTAATATAAGTTAACTGCTCTTAGTCGAACGTGCTCTTAAATGTAATTATTTAATGTATTCTTTATTTTGCTCTTATCTGATATTGATCTTATTTTGTCCTGATTTTACTGTACCTTATAACTGCTCTTATCCGTAATGTGATACTTTGTACTGTGATATTTTGTAACAATTATAAGCCACACTGGATAAGGGTGGCTGCTAATAAATAAATAAATAAATAAATAATAAAGAAGGATGAAGTGTCCCTGTTACTTGTAAATACATGACAAGTCATTCCAGCTGCTATCTTTATTGGTAACACTTTCAGAATAAACAATGCACCTGATGATTTGACAATGATCACTGTGTTAATTATTGCCATGTGAACAAGTTCAGTGCCATTTACCTTTTAAAATAGTAGCTCAATAGACATTACATATACATGTGTTTATACTGGTTATAAATGGATCAGTTTTCCACTAAGAAGTGTAAAATGCCCTTGTCTGAAAACAAGCTTGAAGTGTGGGGAAGGAGGCGGGTCCTAAACACCTGATTGTTGTTTTGTTATCACATGACATGAAGTGAATATCTGCAATGTGTCACAAGAACACTGCACCTATATCAACACACAACTCATGAAGCACAGCCTGTTACTCCACTTGAACACTGTACAGGGGAATAATGTCTGTCCCTTCTCTGCAAGATGAGTCTGCTAGAAGACTGCAAGAAATGATCCTTCAGTGTGTATTGCTAATTACAGTCCTTGCTAATTATAATATTTCACTATTGTAAAATTAACATTATTATTATTATTATTATTATTATTATTATTATTATTATTATTATTATTATTATTATTATTATTATTTCAGATCTTGTCTCTGGAAATGCAGTCACACAGGCTGTTCCCATAATAACAGTTCGAGAAGGAGAGACTGCTCTTTTTACATGCAATTATACAACAAGTCTTAGCAGCTACCTTCTCTACTGGTACAGCCATGATGGAGAAACAGGACATCACTTTTTAATACGAAGGTGGGAAGACAATGTAGAATTCAGAGCGGATGGCGAGGAAGCCCGCTTTTTAATGGAAGTAAAAGCTGGGGAAAAATTGACAACTTTCAAAGTTGAAGACTCTCAGTTGAAAGATGGCACCATTTATTACTGTGTTTTTTGTGAGTCACAGTGCTGGGAATACTACACAGCTTGTGCAAGAACTGCATTAGAAAAAGACAAAAGCGAAAGGAGAATTACTAGATGAAGATCAACAGATGTCACTTTGTGAAAGCATTGTTGCTTTCTGATCTTTATAAACCACAAAAAACTACAACGTGTAATAGAATGAAGCCAAAGCTGTAGCATGTGCAGTGCAGTAACATATATATCAAGATCAAAGTCTAACACACACAGACACACACACACACACACACACACACACACACACACACACACACACACACACACAAACAAACTCATAAGCTTGGACTCCCATAATTTTTCTTAATTGCAAACAATAATATAGTTCCTTTACAATGTGGACTCCATCCTCCTGATGTCACAATACAAAGCCTACCCCCCCCCCCCCAAGCAAGAATTAATCTCACTTCAGTTTTTTCCCCAGGTCTAATCACATCATACTTAAAGAAGAAAACTTTGGATCATATGCCCATATTTAAAATATACAAAAAAAAAAATATTACAAGGGGATGCCATCATTTTAATCCTTTCAAAAATAAAGCAATAGAACCTCGATAGAGATCAGTATTTTCTGGTAGTTTACCACACTGGTTAGAGCTGCAGTTCTGGCAAGGTAAAGATGCCTTTATTGTAACCAAAACTATCAATCAGTCTAACTGTTTAAAACCTGGGTTATACCCTCTAAACAGATACAGTAGCTTCACATGCTGCGCATCCTGCTGCTTCTCCTCCAGCCCTCAGTCTGCTGTTTCACCTGATTTCAGATTCTTTCTCTGACCTTCGTCTCTGAATCTCCAGTGATATCAAGCAACTTATTCATTCTCTCAACATTGCCATTTCTTCAGTTTCTGACAGCCTGGATACATTTGATAACAGGATTACTCATCTTAAACGAGCAGCTCCCCCTCCCATCAGTCACTTCAGCAGCCTGTCACTTCCGCCTCTTTCACCGCCCTGCCCCTGCCAATCTTCACGCTCGCGACTGCTTCTCATTCTGCCTCCTCCTCCACTTCAATGGTTCATTGGCACCCTCTCTCTCTCCTCAGATTAGATGCAGTATAACTGAAGTTAAAGGTGTTATCTTGATTTCAATTCATATTTCTACATCAGAGAATGGGGTTGTAGACTGCAGAGAACTATCTGTCAAAAAAATCGTACTCTTGGTGAATTTCTTCGCTTTTTGTTTTCGTGAGATGTTTTATGTGAAGTTTACTTTCTGGCTGCAGGAATTAGATTTATATTTGCATAACATTGTCGACCACTCTGTCAGATATGGTGGCACTATTTTTAAGAATATCACAAAGTGTTTTAAGCCAAAGCAGAATCCTGTCTAGCATTGGATAACACCCTTATAGACTGGTCCCAACCCAACAGGCCCTGGTACTGTCCCGCCATGAATACTGCTAATCCTTCCTGGCCATGCGGCCTCCCTGCTCCCATCTGCTCTAGCTCATCCAAAACTCTGCTGCTCGCCTTGTCTTTTCCCTTCCTTGTTTCTCCCACTCTGCTCCGCTGCTCTGCTCCCTCCACTGGCTCAATATTGCATCTCGCATCCAATTCAAAACTCATGTACTCGTCTATCGCTGTCTCAACCTTTCTGTTCCTTCCTATCTCTAAACTATTATTTCTTCCTACACCCCCTCTAGCTCCTGTTAATACAGCAGTCTTTTTTTGGGGCCTTTTCACAAGTTTTTCTTCCCAACGTGCACGGGTATGGCCACTTCAATGAAAAAAAGCACACATTTAAACTGGTCCAATGATGAGGCTAGCTAAATATTTAATATTACCAAGTGATAGTGTTAGTATTACTTTTGAAACATTACAATGTGGTGTACTGTATATCCTCAAATACCAGAATCATTTAAAATACATTATTACACAAGGGTTGTTTCACAATTCAGATACAAACACCAAACAATACGTTCTAATAAAACAAGAAGCCAAGTGTGAGTGTGCAAGCTCCTTATATCATGCAGTTACGTGTGATCGTGCAAGCGCCGTATATCATGTAATCAAGTATGAGCGTGCAAGCTCCTTATATCATGCAGTCAAGTATGAGCGTGCAAGCTCCTTATATCATGCAGCCAAGGACCTATGTGCCTTCACTCAAACTTCAAAATGGGATTTCATTGTCAACCAAAGCTGCACAGATAGTATCGGAAAAAACAATAAGGAGCTTTAGAGTGATTTCAGGGAAACTACTTGGCAGGAATTAATGCACATGTGAAAGACTGGTCTTTTCAATTAAAGAATTCAAGCTGCACAAAGATGTTATTCGGTGAATGCTGCAGTTTTCCTGTGACTCAAATAGAACCTGTGTAACGTTCAAGGCTAAAAACACCGCTAGATGTCGATGTGTCTCTGTGTAAGATCCTACAAATAGATAAGTAATTTAGGCAATACAGTCACTTCTGGAAATAAGGATGTGACAGATTGGCCGATGGTCAGACCAGAGCCAGGTGGCAAAACTAAACACAAAATAAACAAAAACAAAAAAAAAAAAACTTCAGATACTTAGAGCTTGCCATACTTGCTTGGTGATTAATTATTATTTTTTATATCCAGTTTATATTTGCTTTGCATGAATACAGAAAATAAAACCATAGGACTGGTTATTTTTTCAAAGACATTTTCTGCCTAGGCAGGAAACCAAATGGGAGTGTGGGTGTGATGCATCTTTTTCATCGTCAGCTTTTTTATCATCACACGATATGAAATTAACATTAATAATATGAGATTCTTCTGTAAGACTGAAAACAATGATCATTAAAATTGCAATGCTAGTCCTTGCCACTGGTAATTTCTGTTCTGTTACTTTATTTAACAAGTTATTCATAATAATAATAATAATAATAATAATAATAATAATAATAATAATAATAATAATAATAACACCGTGTAACAATTTTTTTTGTTTGTTTTTTTGTTCCTGGGTAGTAAGTGTTATTTCCTAATTGCTTATGCCTCAAACGTATAGAAAATGGCTATTATTCCCCACAAACTTTGCTTTTGTGACCAGGACAGTGATATTTCAAAATATCACTATTTCCAATGGGAAAACAGGCAAATGTGTGTCTTTTCATTCACATAAAGTCAGAAAAAAACAATATATGAATCCAAATTAACATGTATTTATACTAAAGTAATACAAAAATGACTACAAAAGATTTAGAAGTGAGTAGTTTTTCGAGATTTACGATTATACTGTATTTACACTGTCATGTTCACAAAAGCAAAGTTTGTGGGGAATAATAGCCATTTTCTATACTTTTGAGACATAAGCAATTAGGAAATAACACTTACTACCCAGGAACAAAAATTGTATTACATAGTGTAATAATAATAATAATAATAATAATAGTTCAGTCAAACACAATCTCATCATTAATAAAGCATGATGCTTAATTTATTTGTTTTCTTATTTATTTCAGATCTTGTCTTTGGAAATACAGTTTCACAAGAAGACCGTCCAAGTATAGTTCGTGAGGGAGAAACTGTTGAGCTTACTTGTAAATACACTACAAGTTTCACCTACTATGCTCTTGCCTTTTATCAACATACCCAAGGGAAGCCCCATCTCTATTTAACTCAGAGGCGGGACGATGATGCTGAGCACCTCGCTACTAACCTGGACAGACGTTTTTTCACACAGTTAAAATCCAGGGACAAGGTGACAACTTTAGCAATTGCCAAAACGAAGATGGAAGACTCTGCCACATACTACTGTGCTTTGTTTGACCCACAGTGCTGCATGCGAGTGCAGATCTAGTGCAACATCTACCAGGATGCAGAACAGTCCCTAGCTATGGCTGTGGTGTGTTGTATATAGTTTTAGCTCCAAAGTGCATGACTGAGCAGGAAAGCATAACCACCTAGATCAGTCAGTGGTCTATGTGTTCTGTGGCTAGTGACTTGTTACTAAGTGTGCTAATTACGAACTGCATGTGGTTCAGTATGTTTCTATATATCAGTTAGGGAGGGATAGTGATTCACTCCTCTAACCCACTCCTGATCACGGTTGATTAACAAGCTAATTATCATTGTTGTATTTATATAGCATTTTGTTGCTATTCCTCAGTTTAAAAAACCAACAACAACTTGCAAGGTAATGGATAAAATGCTTACTAAACATCAATAAATATTATTAGAATAATGGAAGCAGACTACATAGACAATGATGTTTCATTAATATATTACAATTAATAAGGATTGGAAATGATTTCCATTGGCAGTCAGATGAAAGTGCAAAAAGACAAAAACGATGAGTATCTTGTGAAAGGGGGCTGTAGGTATTCACTGACAGAAGGGAGAGACACAGAAGCACTGATGTTGAAATGCCACATGATTTATTTACATTTATAATTACTGGTTGTCATCGCTACCAGCAATGATAACTCCTAGGCAGGGTCAGAGCCACGTGACTGTACCAGCAATGATAACTCCTAGGCAGGGTGAGAACCATGTGACTCTACCAGCAATGGTAAAGCGCACAGGCATGTGTACACAAACTGGAGTGTAAACAAAAGAAATACAAAGCTACAAAATAATATGTGCCTATAGATGCTACATCCAGTTTAAAGGGTGGTCTCCTTGCAGGAACCTGCACTCACACACACTCTGCATAAATTGACAGGATTTAAATCCTGTAACTAAACACTGTCCTCTACTGGTACACAAGCAATCCCAGTCACATGTTCAGTTGTGCTGAGTTCTTCTTACTCACCAGCCAAGCAGCAGGAGTGGAAACAATGGTCTGCAACACAATGGCTGAGTTTCCATAGAAAAAGCAAAATAAGTCTCACCTTTTTCTCACACATTTTTGGCAGTACCTTTCAGGTTGTGTAGGTTTCCGGATGTTTTCTTTTAGCCAGAGAAACTATCCTTCCAAATGCAAATAACCTAATTAATATTGAAGAACGGGAGAGAATATTTAAATGTTTCTGTCTGAGTTCCAATCTGGCCTTGCTCGACGAATGATGCGGTACAGAGTTCTTAAACTGTGTTTCCACTGAGGTTTCAGGTTGTATTGAAACACTGCAAGGACAGCCTGCCTCATTTACCCACCAAAAAAAAAATAAAAAAAGAATGGGGAAAAAAACCTCAAAACACAATGTTACACAATTATTATTATTATTATTATTATTATTATTATTATTATTATTATTATTATTATTATTATTATTATTATTTATTATTCATAAGAAAACAAGGTGTTGTATTATTTGCTTAACATTTTTGACTGCATATATATTTATTGTTGCTAAAATGCCAGCACTTTTTTTATAGTATTTATTAGCTTATTAAACAACTTGACTGTAATTGGCAATAATTTGAAACGTTGAATAAATGGTGTCACACAAAAATAAATAAATAAAATCCTTGTACTGTATGCATTCATTTATTTTTTTTCCTATTTGGTCAACAAAGCATGCCAGGGCTACTTGCAGCACATATCAGATAAAAAAAGGATTATCAGATAATAAAGGCATTTAGTTATAATAGAAACATGTGCAAGGTTATGTCACAAACAGGATTTTCTGTACTGAACTCTTGTAAGCAATAGGTACAGCTTTCGGACATGTTTGCATGTCAATTGCAGTTTTTTAGCGTGAGAAGCGATTTGCACCCCTTTAAATGTGTACAATGTTTCAGATGCGCTCTTCCTATAGTGTGAGGCGTGTGTATGGTAAGTGCTGCTATGCCACAGAAGTCATGACGGTGGAGAGAGGATCTGGAGTTTCTCAACTGCGTGGAAACCAGGCCAATGCTGACTCTATCAGTACAGGGTCATCAGCCCAGTGTGTGCAGCTCTATCAGTCCTGGATAATCAGCCCAGTGTGTGCAGCTACCTTTAAAATAAGTTAACATTTTACAGACTTCTACTGGTTTAAAGAACCTTCCAATACCCTGCAAAGCTGACACAGCTCACCCAATCGGTATTGAGATAAATCCTCCTGATGACAAGAACAGTCACATGATATGAAATGGATGTCTGTGTTTACCCATGCTGCCCAGCTGTATGAATGCACAGCTCATTCTCAACACCCAAGCCATCTCCGTCTGTGTGTCATGCCTGTAGTTTCTAAGCAAGATGATTCTCAACGAAGGCTGCAAGCAATGTTACCTGTGTGCTTCATTGTACTTTTTGTAATTGGTAAGTTTCAGTTCTGCTGCAAAAATGTGTTTGCAATATTAATAATAATAATAATAATAATAATAATAATAATAATAATAATAATAATAATAATAATAATAATAATAATAATAATAAAAAACCCTGTTATTTTATTATTTTTAAAAGACAGTGAAGTGGTTTATTAAAAAAAAAAAAAAAAAAAGTATGCATTGAAGCATATCTTTTATTTATTAAAGCATTTTTTATTTATTTAAGATTTTGTCCTTGGAAATAGTCTAACAGTGAAGTTCAAGAATGGAAGAGTCTGAAAAAGAAGTTCAAGAAGGAGGAGATGTCCATATTACACACACACACACACACACACACACACACACACACACACATATATATATATATATATATATATATATATATATATATATATATATATATATATATATATATATATATATATATATATATATATATACATACAGTGCCTTGCAAAAGTATTCAGACCCCTGACCAATTCTCTCATATTATTGAATTACAAATGGTACATTGAAATTTCGTTCTGTTCGATATCTTATTTTTAAACTCAGAATCAATTATTGTAAGGTGGCATTGGTTTTATGTTGGAAAATATTTTTAAGAAAAATAAAAAACTGAAATATCTTGATTGCATAAGTATTCAACCCCTGTGCTGTGGAAGCTCACAGTTTCAGTGTTTAAAAATAAAATATCAAACGGAACAAAATTTCAATGTACCATTTGTAAATTGTTAATATGAGAGAATTGGTCAGGGGTCTGAATACTTTTGCAAGGCACTGTATATTGAAAGGAATACTTTTGCAAGGCACTGTATATTGAAAGTATATGTATTGAAGCATATCTTTTATTTATTTAAGAGTTTGTCCTTAGAAATACACTAACAGTGGAAGATTGTGAAAGAGCTGTTCAAGACACCCCTTTTCAGATCTGTAAACCTCACAACCCTCCACTATACTGGACTCTATGGTCCCCAGTTGTTCCAGTTCTTGCATCAGCTTGTACGTGTATTGACTGATCTGATCCATACCTTGCAACACTCTACTACTGCTATTCATTATAACTACTTCCTGTATCTTGACTTGATTTTACTCTTATAGATATCTGTATTTACAGTTATTTTTGTAATTGCTCTTATTTGAAATAGTTTTTATCCATTTATCGTACTTACTACATGCTCTTAATGGACTTTACTGGTATAAGCACATATTTTTAATATAAGTTAACTGCTCTTAGTCGAACGTGCTCTTAAATGTAATTATTTACTGTATTCTTTATTTTTCTCTTATTTGATTTTGATCTTATTTTCTTCTGATTTTACTGTACCTTATAACTGCTCTTATCTGTAATGTGATATTTTATAATGTGATACTTTATACTGTGATATTTTGTAACAATTGTAAGCCACCCTGGATAAGGGTGTCTGCTAATAAAAAAATAAATAAAATAATAAAGAAATAATTGTGGCAAAGTGCCTGCCCCTGTGTGTATTTTCTGTTATATGTTGTGTGTTAATGTTGGTTTATAGTCTTTGGTACACGGGATATAAACGGGTCTGTATAACGCGAGTCTTTAAAATGTATATTTGTGTTTTGTGATGAGGACTACACAGCACTTCACGTGCAAGTAAAACTTAATAATATGTGAGCACAGGGAATTACACTTTATTAATTCACGTGCAGTTGTACCGCAACTCCAATTGAATGATTGATTCGCAATCGAGTCTCGGTACAACTGTTTAAAAGCTACATCTTTTCACCTACTCGAGGTTGTGTGTTCAGTGAGTGGAGAAGGGGGTTGGAGACGCATGTAATAATAAGTGTAATAATAATAATAATAATCATTAAATAGAAGCTCACCGTGTTTTGTCGGTATAGTCCATTTTCTTTGACTTTTTGTTTTGGCGAATGTGCCTGTGTCTTGTTTGTCTTTGCAACCTTTTATTTTCTGCTTGTATAAATTATTAAATGCTGAGCGAGACCATTCCTCAGCTCCACCAAACTCCACCTCTCTCTTTGTTTATTTCCTGGTTCCTGTTTTCCTGGGGGATTGTGAGCGTCCAGCGCCCAGACGGGGGGACCGGGGGAAACCAAAGTTCAAGGGACTGCTGTTGCCACCTCCACTATCAGAGGAAGAATGCCTGCTGTCCTCATCTCCACCACCAGAGGGTGAGTGCCTGCTTGTATCACTTCCCCTACCAGCACCACCTGAAGGAGAGAAGCAGGTGCTTCCTCTGCCTCCATCACCTTACCCTGCAAGTGAGGGAGAGCCGCACCAGTCCCCTGTAATAAGGGCAGATTACATGCCGCTCCCACCTCTGCCACCAGGAGACTACACGCTGCTCCCACGTCTGCCACCAGGAGACTGCACGTCTCTGCCACCTCCATTGGCAGGAGCAGAGCAGCAAGAGCTGCCTTAGCCTCCGCCCCCTTCACTGGCAGGAGACTACATGCCTACGCCACCTCCACTGGCAGGAGCAGAGCATCAGAAGCTGCCACTGCCTCCGCCACCTCCACCGCCAGGAGCAGAGCAGCAGGAGCAGAGGGTGAATGCCTCCTGCCACCTCCACCAGCAGAGGGTGAATGCCTGCTGGGTCCCACCAGCAGAGGGTGAATGCCACCACCAGCAGAGGATGAATGCCTGCTGGTATCACTTCCCCCACCATCACGTGGAGTGGAGCTGGAGCTGCCTCTCCCTGCACCAGAAGGAACAGGAATAGATGCTGGCGGTCCTCAGCAGCCCTTGTATAGGCTGCTGAGGGAAGGATGGGGAAGAACCACCCGGCCGCAGTGGCCAAGAAGTGGGCCAACACCCACACCCCAGCTTGTTCTGACTCCCTGCCTCACTTCGCCCAATGATGCCTGCCTCGCTTTGCCCAAGGATGCCCGCCTGGCATCGCCCAAGGATGCCTGCCTGGCATCGCCCAGGGTTTCCTGCCGCGCCGCATCACCTGGGGTTGCTTGGTACTCCGCATCGCCTGGGGTTGTCTAGTGCTCCGCATCGCCTGGGGTTGCCAGCCTCTCCGCATCTCCTGGGGTTGCCAGCCGCTCCGCATCGCCTGGGGTTACCAGCCGCTCAGCATCGCCTGGGGTCGCTGGAACTGCAACACCTGGGGTTGTAGTGAGCTCTGCTTGGATGCAGGGGTCAGTGTGGCCAGACCCCCACCAGAGGGAGCTGCCAGCTATGGAAAA
Organism: Polyodon spathula; assembly: GCF_017654505.1. NCBI lineage: Eukaryota > Metazoa > Chordata > Actinopteri > Acipenseriformes > Polyodontidae > Polyodon > Polyodon spathula. Next base: position 12,685,837 of record NC_054558.1, read on the forward strand.
GGGGGGAGAGGTCAGGAGACCACCTTCCCCCGCAGCAGTTTCACTGCCGGAGATTTTGGGGGAGGTCTGGAGACCACCAACCCCAGCAGCTTTTCCACTGCTACACTTGCCCTGGCTGAAGGAGTCAGTCTGGGAGCTGTCAGCATGTGTGGTTACTTTGTAATACATTATAATACTTTTATTATAAATAAGCGTAAAATAAAAGGGCACAAGGGCCAAAAAAAAGGTATTTATACAAAAAAAACCACAAAACACAAAGCAAAACTTACCGAAAAAGTTTCCAGGCTGTGCAATGCCTTCACTGGATCAGAAAAAAAAACACAAAACCAAAAAAACAGCAAGCACAAACACCAACTTGCTTCCTCAGCTCCCTCCTATCCCAAATGGGAAGCTAAGGCCTCCTTTTATATCAGGTGGCTGGATGCTGATTGATCATTAATTACTCCAATCAACCCCAGTCACCTGAGCACAATAAACTCAGGCAGATAGGGAAATTGAACCCCATCCCTGCCAATCTATAAATGGCAGAGCTCTGCTCTGCCACACTCACCCCCCCCCCCCCCCCTTTGTAAACCCAAGCCCTGCCCCCAAGAGTCCCATTATGTCCCTTGGGTGGGCTGTTTCGGTGGGTGGTGGAGGGCTGGGTTGATGTTGGAGCCCCCAAGCTTTCTTTGGTTGAGGGTGCCCCGGATCTCCAAGGAAGTAAGGCGATGCTGTCATGGGACCTGGACCCTCCAGCAGATGCAGTGTTGGCGGGCAGGCAGCACCCCTGGACAGTGTGGGCTTGGCTTCCTAGGACGGTGTGGGTCCCCCTAGCAGTGTCAGACCCTCCAGCGGCACTGGACCCTCCAGCTGCGGAGGCGGGACCGGCGACCCGGCTCCCCTCTGGTGGCGGAGGCGGGGACGGCGGACCTTCTCCCACTGGAACAGCAGGTGGGACTTGCGGACCCTTGGAAACAGCAGACAAGGACTGTGGCCACTCCAGTAGTAGCAGTTATAGCTCCTCTTGTGGCAATGGCTGCAGCCCCTTCACCACCGGCGGTCGGGGTAATGGCCTTTCTAGTGGCCTCTGAGGCAGGGCTGCTACCTGCTGTAGCAATCGGGTGCGCCTCCGCCTGGCTCCTCTCAGCATCACATGTAGAGGCTGCTGTAGAGCATCAGCCTTCTCCCCTTCTGGCTCCCTGGTCCATGGCTTCTCCCCTCTGGGCTCTGGGAGCAGCGGCTCCCCCCCTCTGGTCTCTGGGAGAGGCGGTTCCTCCCCTTTGGAATCTGGCAGCGGTGGCTCCTCCACTCTGGTCTCTGGCAGCGGTGGCTCCTCCCCTCTGGGCTTTCGGGACGGCAGCTCCTCCCTCTCTGGTACTCGGGACAGCAGCTCCTCCCTCCCTCTCTGGTTTTCAGGACGGCAGCTCCTTCCTCTCTGGCTCTCGGGACAGCAGCTCCTCTGCTTCTGGCTCTTGGGACAGCAGCTCCTCCCTCTGGCTCTCGGGATGGCAGCTGCTCCCTCTCTGGCTCTCGGGACGGTGGGTCCTCCGTCTCTGGCTCTCGGGATGGAGGCTTCTCCCTCTCTGGTTCTCAGGAAGGCAGCTCCTCCCTCTCTGGCTCTTGGGAAGGCAGCTCCACCCTCTGTGGCTCTCGGGACAGCAGCTCCACCCTCACTGTTTGAATGATTGGGGCTTCTCTCATGTCTACTGCCCTGTAATTAAGGACCATCAGGGCAACCTCTGGGAAGGACGTCAGGTGATGTTGTTCCTCACAGTTTTCCCACCTCACCCCATCTCGACACCACAACGTGTTGATAACTACGGGGGGGTCGTGGAAGAGGTCCACCTCAGGGTGCATCAGCCAGTCCCATATCTCCTGGGACGGTGGTGAAGGTGGTGGCGCTGGAGGTAGCGGGGTGGCCGCTGATGCCCAGGGTGAAAACTGCTCCCCTTCCTGGGCCTGACTGTAGAGGCTTCTTGCCCAGTTGTGACCGTCCTCCACACAACAGCCACACCAGTCTGCCAGTGGCACTTATAGGCAGGACCTACAGCGGAGGTACTACTTCCAGAACCAGGAACACCAGGGGAAGAGGCTGGCCAGTTCCTCCAGCGGTGGCCGTTGCAGCAGCTTACATTTCTTTGGCTGCTGCATCTCTGTCTTCCTTTGCCGCTGCCTGGTTTTCTTTCCCATTTGTTTTAAATTTATTTATAAAAAAAAAAATTGTCCCGAAATTTCCAAGAAAAAAAACAAACAAAAAAAACTGCAATACTGCTCTGAGACTCCTGGAGGCGCTATAACCCACTTCTGACACTAAGTTTGACAGGTTGGTGAGTGGATAGAGGCCCAGAGAAAGACTTCAGTTAAAAAAATAATACTTTTATTAAAAATAAGCACAAAATAAAAGGGCACAAGGGCAAAAACATATTTATTTATACAAAAGAAACCCCCCAGAAAACTCAAAGCAAAACTTATAAAAAAGCCCTACAAAATGTTTGGCTATATAGTAAAAAGTGTTGAATTTAAATTAAGGGAAGTAGTGTTAAAACTTTACAATGCATTAGTAAGACCTCAACGAAAATATTGTTTTCATTTCTGGACACCTCTCTGCAAAAAGTATATTGCTGCTCTACAAAGAGTGCAAAGAAGAGGACCAGAATTATTCCAGGTTTAAAATGCATGTGATATGCAGACAGGACAAAATAATTTAATCTATTCAGTTTTGAACAAATAAGACAATGCGGCAATCTGATTCAAGCATAAAAAACTCTAAAAGGTATTGACAAGGCACTTTTTCGACCTGAAAAAAGAAACAAGGATCAGGGTTCACAAAAGGAGATTTGATAAAGGGGCATTCAGAACAGAAAACAGGAGGCACATTTTTACAAAGATAATTGTGAGGGTCTGGAACCAACTCCCCAGTAATGTTGTTAAAGCTGACACCCTGGGATAAGCTGCTTCAAGAAGCAGCTTGATGAGATACTGGATTCAATAAGCTACTAACAACTAAATGAGCAAGATGGGCAGAATGGCCTCCTCTCATCTGTAACCTTTCTTATGTTCTTATCTCTTCTCTGGCACACTCCTGTCGCTTCTTCTTTAGCAAGATACCACTATTTCACTGCTTCCTCACCAACTACTCCACGCAGCTCCTAGTTCAGGCCCTGGTACTCTCCCGCCGTGACTACTGAAAATCCCTCCTGGCCGGCCTCCCTGCTTCTGCTATTCATCTGCTCTAGCTCATCCAAAACTCTGCTGCCCGCCTTGACTTTTCCCTTCCTCGTTTCTCCCATGCTGCTCCGCTACTCTGCTCCCTGCACTGACTCCCTATCGCCGCTCGCATCCAATTCAAAACTTCCTATCTCCAGATTATTATTTCTTCCTACACCCCCTCTCACCCCCTCTGCTCCTCCGCCACCGTCAGATTAGCTGTACCCCCCACCCCCCAGGGCTGGTAGGTAATGTAATCACACACAAAAGTGCCGGCTCTTTTGTACAGTGGTATCGGCACTATATTTTAGTACAATAGGTCCAGGGTTCACACCCGCTCTGCGCCTGTGTGTGGATTGCCTTGCCCTGTGTGACGCACCTGCCTGATTTAACCTATTTCTCTACAGTATTCTCATGTGACTTTTATAGTGGTTTTAGGTAAGGCACTTGAACAAGCTAATTAACATTTTCATGAAAATTTGTGTTTCCTTGTGTAAGTGGGTGTTGATTTCAACACATAAATGAGACTTTCCCATTAAAATACAGTGGACGTTTTTTGGGGCCTTTTCATGAGTTTTTCTTCCCAACGGGCATGGGCATGGCCACTTCACATGAATAAAAGCACACATGTAAACTGGTCCAATGATGAGGCTAGCTAAAGATTTAATATGAACAACATGGGAGAAAACTGGTGCTGGAAAGCAATGCATTGCTAGTATTAGTATTACATTTGAAACATTACAATGTGGTGTACTGTATATCCTAATAAGAGAATCATTTACATACATTACTACACAAAGGTTGTTTCACAATTCATATACAAACACCAAACAATACGTTTTAATAAAACAACAAGCCAAGTGTAAGCGTGCAAGCTCCTTATATGATGCAGTCAAGGACCGATGTGCCTTCACTCAAACTTCAAACAGGGATTTCATTGTTAACCAAAAATGCACAGATAGTATCAGAAAAACAATAAGGAGCTTTAGAGAGATTTCAGGGAAACTACTTGGCAGGAATTAAAGACTGGTCTTTTCAATGAAAAAATTCAAACTGCACCATATGTTCTTTAGTGAATGCTGCAGTTTTCCTGTGACTCGAATAGAACTTGTTGTGTGCAAGGCTAAAAACACCACTAGATGTCGCTGTGTCTCAGTGTAAGATACTAAAAATTGACAAGTAATTTAGGCAATACAGTCACTTCTGGAAATAAGGAGGTGACAGATTGCTGAGGGTCAGACAATGCACTATAATGCAGTCCAGAGCCAGGTGGCAAAAATAAATACAAAATAAAGAACAAAAAAACTCCAGGTACTTAGAGCTTGCCATACTTGCTTAGTGATTAATGATTATTTTTTTAATCCAGTTTATATTTGCCTTTAGTTCTACAGATGTGCATGATATTAGCCATGGTCTATGAGTACAGAGAATAAAACCATAGGACTGGTTATTTTTTCAAAGACATTTTTTGCCTTGGCAGGAAACCAAATGGAAGTGTGGGTGTGATGCATCCTTTTCGTCATCATCATCACACAATATGAAATTAACATTAATAATATGTCACAGATGAACCCCACACCCACATGAGGAGGAAGCTTGTAGACAGATCAGATCACTTATCCATGTTCATATGAAGGTGATACAGGGGAATCTCTATCTTTCTGAGTAGATTAATCTGCAAGACTGCAAACAATGATCATTCAAATTACAATGCTAGTCCTTGCCACTGGTAATTTCTGTTCTGTTAAGAATTTACCATTATTCATAATAATAATAATAATAATAATAATAATAATAATAATAATAATAATAATAATAATAATAGTTCAGTCAAATACAGTCTCATCATTAATAAAGCATGATGTTTAATTTATTTGTTTACTTATTTATTTCAGATCTTGTCTTTGGAAATACAGTTTCACAAGATGACCGTCCAAGTATAGTTCGTGAGGGCAAAACTGTTGAGCTTACTTGTAAATACACTACAAGTTTCACCTACTATGCTCTTGCCTGGTATCAGCATATCCAAGGGAAGCCCCTTCTCTATTTAACTCAGAGGCGGGAGAACGATGCTGAGCACCGCGCTACTAACCTGGACAGACGTTTTTCCACACAGTTAAAAACCTGGGACAAGGTGACAACTTTAACAATTGCCAGTACGAAGCTGGAAGACTCTGCCACATACTACTGTGCTTTGTTCGACCCACAGTGCTGCATGAGAGTGCTGATCTAGTGCAAAATCTTAACCAGGATGCAGAACAGTCCCCAGCTGCGGCAGTGGTGTGTTTTATATAGTTTTTGCTCCAAAGTGCATGACTGAACAGGAAAGCATAACCACCTAGGATCAGTCAGTGGTCTGTGTGAACTGTAATATTACAAAGCCCACAGTGTCCCATTGATGAGCGCATTGATGCCTTGTGTAAATACATCTACAATAGACTTAGTCAAGCAGACAAACACTGTGGCTAGTGCCTTGTTACTAAGTCTGCTAATTACGAACTGCATGTGGTTCCATCTGTTTCTATATATCAGTTTGGGAGGGATAGTCACTCCTAACCCACTCCTGATCATGCATAATACATTGTTGTATTTACTTAGCATTTTGTTGCTATTCCTCAGGTTTAAAAAGGGAAGACAACAACAAAAACCAACAACAACTTGCAAGGTAATGGATAAAATCCTTACTAAACATCAACAAATATTATCAGAATAATGGAAGCAGACTATATAGACAATGAGGTTCCATTAATATCTTACAATTAATAAGGATTGGAAGTGATTTCCATCGGCAGTCAGATGAAAGTGTATAAAAAAAAAAAAAAAAAAAAAACAAACGATGAGTATCTTGTGAAAGGGGGTTGTGGGTATCCACTGACAGAAGGGAGAGATACAGAAGCATTGATGTTGAATTCCACACAATTTATTTACAGATATAATTACTGGCTGTCATCACTATCAGCAATGATAACTCCTAGGCGGGGTCAGATCCACGTGACTGTACCAGTAATGATAACTCCTAGGCAGGGTCAGAGCCACGTGAATGTACCAGCAATGGTAACTCCTAGGCAGGGTCAGAGCCATGTGACTGTACCAGCAATGGTAAAGCACACAGGCACGTGTACACAAACTGGAGTGTAATCAAAAGTAATACAAAGCTACAAAATAATAAGTGCCTATAGACGCTACTCCCAATGTAAAGCATTGTCCCCTTGCAGGAACCTGCACTCACACACACTCTTTTTACTTTGACAGGATTTAAATCCTGTAACTAAACACTGTCCTTTACTGGTACACAAGCAATCCCAGTCACATGTTCAGTTGTGCTGAGTTCTTCTTACTCACCAGCCAAGCAGCAGGAGTGGAAACAATGGTCTGCAACACAATGGCCGAGTTTCCATAGACAAAGCAAAATAAGTTTCAACTTTTTCTCACGCATTTTTGGCAGTACCTTTCAGGTTGTGTGGGATTCCATGCTGTTTTCTATTAGCCAGAGAAATTATCCTTCCAAATGCAAATAACCTAATTAATATTGAAGAACGGGAGAGTATATTTAAATGTTTCTTTCTGAGTTCCAATCTATGCTTGCGTGATGAGTGATTCGAGTGAGGGTTCTTAAACTGTGTTTCCACTGTGGTTATTATTATTATTATTATTATTATTATTATTATTATTATTATTATTATTATTATTATTATTCATAAGAAAACAAGGTGTTGTATTATTTGCTTAACATTTCTGACTGTATATATATTTATTGGAGCTAAAATGGCAGCACTTTTTTATAGTATTTCTTAGCTTAACTTGACTGCAATTGGCAATCATTTGAAACGTTGAATAAATGGTGTCAAATAAAAAAAAAACCCTTGTACTGTATGCATTTTTTTTTCTTATTTGGTCAAAAAAGCTTGCCATGGCTACTTGCACCACATATCAGATAATAAAGGATTATCAGATAGTAAAGGATTATCAGATAATAAAGGATTATCAGATACAGGATTATCAGATAGTAAAGGATTATCAGATAATAAAGGATTATCAGATAAAGGATTATCAGATAGTAAAGGATTATCAGATAATAAAGGATTATCAGATAAAGGATTATCAGATAGTAAAGGATTATCAGATAATAAAGGATTATCAGATAATAAAGGATTATCAGATAATAAAGGCCTTTAGTTATAGTAGAAAGTTATGTTACGTCACAAACAGGATTTTCACTGCTGAAATATTGTAAGCAATAGGTACGGCTTTCGAACATGTTTAAATGTCAATTGCACAGTTTTTTAGCGTGAGAAGTGATTTGCACCCCTTTAAACGCTCTTCCTATAGTGTGAGGCGTGTGTATGGTAAGTGCTGCTATGCCACAGAAGTCATGATGCTGGAGAAAGGATCTGGAGTTTCTCAACTGCGTGGAAACCAGGCCAATGCTGACTCTATCAGTCCTGGCTCATCAGCCCAGTGCGTGCAGCTCTCTTTAAGAGAAGTTAACATTCTACGGACTTCTACTGGTTTCCAGAAACTTCCAATATCCTGCAAAGCTGACACAGCTCACCCAATCGGTATTGAGATAAATCCTCCTGATGACAAGAACAGTCACATGATGTGAAATGGATGTCTGTATTTACCCATGCTGCCCAGCTGTATGAATACACAGCTCATTCTCAACAGTCAAGCCATCTTCAGGGGAGCTATACTCCATCTGTGTGTCATGTCTGTAGTTTCTAAGCAAGCTGATTCTCAACGAAGGCTGCAGGCAATGTTACCTGTGTGCTTCATTGTACTTTTTGTAATTGATAAGTCTCAATTCTGCTGCAAAAATGTGTTTGCAATAATAATAATAATAATAATAATAATAATAATAATAATAATAATAATAATAATAATAATAATAAAAGTTATTTAATTATTTTAAAAAGAGAGTGAAGTGGTTTATTAAAAAAAAAAAATAAGTATATGCATTGAAGCATATCTTTTATTTATTAAAAATTTGGTGCTTGGAAATACATTAACAATGGAAGAGTCTGAAAAAGAAGTTCAAGAAGGAGGAGATGTCCATATTACTTGTAAATACATGACAAGTTATTCCACCTACTTTCTTTACTGGTACCGACATGATGAGGCGAATCCTCCTCTGTTTTTGATCCGGAGGTATTCGGGCAGCAGTGCTGAAAGGCGGGCTGACGGTCTCGACACACGTTTTTCCATGGAGCTGAAAACCAGAGAGACGTCGACAACATTAACAATTACAGGATCACAGCTGAAAGATTCATCCACCTATTACTGTGCTCTCCGTGACTCACAATGCTGCATCCTGCTACGATACAGATCAAAAACAAATATAACCCAACACAGTAAAACAAAGATGTGCGTGTTTCAAGTGGTGAAGAGAAACCACTCCACATGTGCTGGAGTATAGCCCATTAAACACACAGAAACACACACACACACACACACACACACACACACACACATATATATATATATATATATATATATATATATATATATATATATATTATATATATTAAACTCTTTTGGATTGTTTATAACCAACAGTATATTTTAGACTGTTATAGGAATATAACCAAATTAAAAATTAGGGGTTAATAAATTATGGTAACACGAACGGAGTGCTTCACTAGTAAACTAATAGTCATTGATTTTATTACAATAACAAGACAAGGGGATAGCTTTTGATTTTAACCAATGTGCTTTATATCCTGAAACATCACTGTTTTAGTTTATTATATCCATGAGGCACGGAAGGGAGGAACATGGATTCTTACCAGTGTCTATAGTGCCACATATATGTACTGTAGCATTCCCTGGATATCTTCAGTTTGCTGAATTAATTCTGCTAAAGTTTTGATTTCTAAATTAATTAAAAAGGTGAAATGGGACAACCCTGTCTAGTTCCTCTGTATAGATTCAATGAAACTTCCAGTATGAACTGCTGCAGAGGAGTATGAATATAGTGTCTTTATCCAGCTCATAAAATTATCTAATTATCTGCAAACCCCATCCTTACTAAAGTACCTGTAATCTGATGAATATCTACCTTTCATAAAGCCCTTCTGTTTGTGATGAATAATGTTGTCGATAGCCTTTTGATGTCTAACAGCTACACGTTTTGGTATCATTTTTATTGTATTCTAGAACAAGACTTATATATGCTAGGTATGTAGATTTAGGTTGCTCCTTGTTTAAAGAAGAAACAATGGTAATATATCATTTTAAAAGACTTAAAAAACTCAGAACTAAAACTATCTTCTCCTGGGACTTTATTATGTTTTTTAATCTGCTGGTTCTAACTGTTTTAGATTCATTTCTCCCCCAAAAAATATCAATTTTAATAGCTTCATCATTTTTTGTAGTAGAGGCAGAGACATGGTTAATGATTCTAGAGTCCTGCTCTGCTTTCTGTTCTAACTGCATGAATTATATTGGATTATTTCATTTTCTTCAGTGTATGTTGAGACCTTGCCGACTTTTCACCGTGTTCATGGTATTTCTTTTTAGTTCCATTCATTTTGAATACTTTTTTGTCAGATAGATGTTTTTTTAGTTGATATTTCAGTTTAATATGTTATATTTTGGCAGAATATTTTTTATTGTTTATTTTTCCACTATTTTTATTAATCTTCTAAAGTTTTATTTTAACCAGTCACTCTTTTCTTTTAAGAAAAAAAATGTTTTGTGACAGAATTTTAAAACACCATCAAGCACATTTTTTTTTTTTATATGAGTAGATTAAAAAACTAGTGTAACAGGAATCACACTGGATTCAAAATATTTATGTCTTAAGAGTAGCATTAGACCAGAAAAAAATGAAACAGCACTGGATATTGAATACATCATGAAACAGCACTGGATATTGACTACATCATGAAACAGTACTGGATATTGAATATATCATGAAACAGCACTGGATATTGAATACATCATGAAACAGCACTGGATATTGACTACATCATGAAACAGTACTGGATATTGAATATATCATGAAACAGCGCTGGATATTGAATACATCATGAAACAACACTGAGCATTGATGGTAAGTCTACTAATTACAAAAATAACCACATGATGTCTCTGTTTCACCTATTCTTACCAGGTGTATGGATATAAAGTTTTTTTACAGCAGCAAAGTCATATGCAGGGAAACTTCTTGGGGGAATAATGGCGTCTGTAATCTCAAGCTGATTCTCAAAAAAGGCTGCAAGAAATGTTACCTGTGTGCTTCATTTAATTTATTGCAATAAATAGATAAGCTTCAGCTTTAAAAAATGTGTTTGTAATAATAATATTAATATTGTGAGATGGAAGCAGATATATTTAAAGTATATGTATTGAAGCATATATTTTATTTATTTAAGAGTTTGTCCTTAGAAATACACTAACAGTGGAAGATTGTGAAAGAGCTGTTCAAGACACCCCTGTTCAGATCTGTAAACCTCACAACCCTCCACTATACCGGCCTCTAGGGCCCCCAGTTGTTCCAGTTCTTGAATCAGCTTGTACTTGCACAGACTGATCTGCTCCATACCTTGTCACACTCTACTAGTGCTATTAATTATAACTACTTCCTGTATCTTGACTTGATTTTACTCTTATAGATATCTGTATTCACAGTTTTTTTGTAATTGCTGTTATTTGAAATCGTTCTTATCCATTTATCGTACTTACTACAGCTCTTAATGGACTTTACTGGTATAAGCACATATTTTTAATATAAGTTAACTGCTCTTAGTCGAACGTGCTCTTAAATGTAATAATTTACTGTATTCTTTATTTTGCTCTTATCTGATATTGATCTTATTTTGTTCTGATTTTACTGTACCTTATAACTGCTCTTATCCGTAATGTGATACTTTGTACTGTGATATTTTGTAACAATTATAAGCCACACTGGATAAGGGTGGCTGCTAATAAATAAATAAATAATTAAATAATAAAGAAGGATGAAGTGTCCCTGTTACTTGTAAATACATGACAAGTCATTCCAGCTGCTATCTTTATTGGTAACACTTTCAGAATAAAAAATGCACCTGATGATTTGACAATGATCACTGTGTTAGTTATTGTCTTGTGACCAAGTTCAGTGCCATTTACCTTTTAAAATAGTAGCTCAATAGATATTACATATAAATGTGTTTATACTGGTTATAAATGTATCAATTGTCCACTATGAAGTGTAAAATGCCCTCGTCTGAAAACAAGCTTGAAGTGTGGGGAAGGAGGCGGGTCCTAACTACCAATTCTCGTTTTGTTATCACATGACAGGAAATGAATATCTGCATTGTGTCACAGGAACACTCCAACTATATCAACACACAACTCATGAAGCACAGCCTGTTGCTCCACTTGAACACTGTACAGGGGAATAATGTCTGTCCCTTCTCTGCAAGATGCTTCTGCTAGAACACTGCAAGAAATGATCATTCACTGTGTATTGCTAATTACAGCACTTGGTAATTATAATATTTTACTATTGTAAAATTAACATATTATTATTGTTGTTGTTGTTGTTGTTGTTGTTATTAGTATTATTATTATTATTTCAGATCTTGTCTCTGGAAATGCAGTCACACAGGCTGTTCCCATAATAACAGTTCGAGAAGGAGAGACTGCTCTTTTTACATGCAGTTATACAGCAAGTCTTAGCAGCTACCTCCTCTACTGGTATAGGCACGATGGAGAAACAGGACCTCAGTTTTTAATACGGAGACGGCAAGACAATATAGAATTCAGAGCGGATGGCCTTGAAACCCGCTTTTCAATGGAATTAAAAGCTGGGGAAAAAATGACAAGTTTCAAAGTTGAAGACTCTCAGTTGAAAGATGGCACCATTTATTACTGTGCTTTTCGTGAGCCACAGTGCTGGGAATTCTACACAGCTTGTGCAAAAACTGCATTAGAAAAAAAAACAAAACTGAAAGGAGAATTACTAGATGAAGATGTTTTGTAAAAGCATTGTTGGTTTCCCGTCTTTATAAACCACAAAAACCAACAACGTGTGATGGAATGAAGACAAAGCTGTAGCTTGTGCTGTACAGTAACATATATATCAAGATCAAAGTCTAACACACACACAAACTCATAAGCTTGGACTCCCATAATTCTTCTTAATTGCAAACAATAATATAGTTCCTTTGCAATATGAACTCCATGCTCCTGATGTCACAATACAAAGCCTACCCCCCCCTACCCCCCCCCCCCCCCCCCCCCCCCCCCCCCCCCCATATTTAAAATATACAAAAAACACATTTATACCAGGAGGACGCCTTCATTTTAATCCTTTAAAAAAAAAAAAAGCAATAGAACCTCGATAGAGATCAGTATTTTCTGGTAGTTTACCACATTGGTTAGAGCTGCAGTTCTGGCAAGGTAAAGAGTGCCTTTATTGTTACCAAAACTATCAATCATTGTAACTGTTTAAAACCTGGGTTATACCCTCTAAACAGATACAGTAGCTTCACATGCTCCCCATCCTGCTCCTTCTCCTCCAGCCCTCAGTCTGCCGTTTCACCTGATCCTGTGGTTCTCCAGATTCTTTCTCTGACCCTCGTCTCTGAATCTCCAGTGACATTAAGCAACTCATTCTTCCTCTCAACACTGCCGTTTCCTCATTTTCTGACAGCCTGGATACATTTGATAACAGGATTACTCATCTGGAATGAGCAGCTCCCCCTCCCCATCAGCCACTTCAGCAGCCTGTCACTTCGGCCTCTTTCACCGCCTCGCCAATCTTCACGCTCGCAACTGCTTCTCGTTCTGCCTCCTCCTCCATTTCAACTGTTCACTAGCACCCTCTCTCCTCAGATTAGATGTAGTATAATCAAAGGTAAAGATGTTAACTCAATTCGTGCATCAGATCATAGGGTTGTAGACTGCAGAGACCTAGCTGTCACCCTTAAATCTTGGGATCCTCAGCTCCAAAAAAATCATACTCTTGGTGAATCTTTCTTCGCTTTTTGTTTTCCTGAGATGTTTTATGTGATGTTGACTCTCTCTGGCTGCAGGAAGTGGATTCGTATTTGTTTAACATTTTCAACCTCTCTATCAGATATGGCGGCACTATTTTTAAGAATATCGAAGTGTTTTTAGCCGAAGCAACATCCGGTCTAGAATTGGATAACACCCTTATAGACTGGTCCCAACCTGATACCGATCTGCTCAATAGGTCTAAATGACAATCAACCCTTCTTACTGCTTCATATCCTCTTCACCTTTCAACCACAATTGCATTCTGACAATCTATAAATCTCCCAGGGTACCCTCCAAGCTTATCTCGCTGGCATCCAATACCGCTATCACCTCCCATATATTTCTTCAAATCCTCTCTCGTCTGTCCCCACAGTTCACTTTCTCCTCAAGGGGATGGCAAATACCCATCACTACTGATATTCCCTTTCACCTTCTCTCAATCAACCTTCAAGGCTGTTTCTCACCTTTCGATGATCTAGTCATAAAACCCCTTTCTTTCTGCCTTCTTTGGTTTTCTCCAGTGTTCTTCCTCTCTCTCCACCTCTCTCTCAGCCCCGACTCTCAATATCTTCTCTTTCTACACATCTACAAAACCAACCAGCTCCAGCAGAGTCAATTCATGCAGCTCTGTAAACTCAGCTCTCCTCTTTGCCATTATTCATCTCTCCAGATATCTTTCCTGTCGCAAACCCTGCCAACTGATCCCCTTTACATTAATACTATCCACACTGTCATAACAAAAAACTTGTGTTCTACTCATTTTTCCTGTCTCATTTCTAAAGCTAGTCTGCCCCTTCAATTATATCTCCCCCATTTATTCCACATGGGTGCTGCTACAGAGTAGCAGAGTCTTACATCTGCTCTTCTCTCCATGACATCTCTTTAGCCCCACAGAGTATTGCTAGTATGTGTGGGCCACCTCTTCAAATCTAACCTAACTTTCTTTCATCTTCCTGTTGTTTCCCTCTAGGCTGCCCTTGGGGGAAGTAACGCTTGCTTCCAAGCCTTTTAAGCCAATCGGTTCGGTCTCAGCTCCGCGAGGGCGGCTCTCCATGAACCAAAGGGAAACTCTCTACTCCTTCCTAAATATCTGCTTTCTTCTGTGCCAGTCTCCTTCTCTGGAGAGCCTCTTTGCATGTTTATTTCCTTATCTTTTCAGCATTCATGTCTCCCTGTGAAGTGTAAGGTACACAGCCAATAAAAATGTGCATTATAAATACCATGTGGGAGATACTGAAATAGAAGAAGGAATCTATGAAAAAAACCTAGGAGTTTATGTTGATTCAGACATGTCTTCATCTAGACAATGTGGGGAAGGTATAAAAAAGCCCTACAAAATGCTCGACTATCTAGTAAAAAGTGTTGAATTTAAATCAAGGGAAGTAATGCTAAAACATTACAATGCATTAGTAAGACCTCATCGAAAATATTGTGTTCAATTCTGGTCACTTCACTACAAAAAGGATATTGCTGCTCTACAAAGAGTGCAAAGAAGAGTGACCAGAATTATTCCGGGTTTAAAATGCATGTCATATGCAGACAGGCGAAAATAATTGAATCTATTCAGTCTTTAACAAAGAAGACTATGCGGCAATCTGATTCAAGCATAAAAAAAAATTCTAAAAGGTATTGACAATGTCGACCCAAGGGACTTTTTCTACCTGAAAAAAGAAACAAGGACCAGGGCTCACAAATGAGATTAGATAAATGGGCATTCAGAATAGAAAATAGGAGGCACTTTTTTACACAGAGAATTTTGTTTGGAATCAACTTGTCAGTAATGTTGTTGAAGCCGACACCCTGGGATCCTTCAAGAAACTCGATGAGATTCTGGGATCAATAAGCTACATAAACGAGCAAGATGGGCCAAATAGCCTGCTATCGTTTGTAACCTTCATTATGTTCTTATCTCTTCTCTGGCATGCTCCTGTCACTTCTTCTTTAGCAAAATACCTCTAATTCACTGCTTCCTCACCAACTACTCCACGCAGCTCCTAGTTCAAGCCCTGGTACTCTCCCGCCGTGACTACTGAAAATCCCTCCTGGCCGGCCTCCCTGCTTCCGCTATCCATCTGCTCTAGCTCATCCAAAACTCTGCTGCCCGCCTTGACTTTTCCCTTCCTCGTTTCTCCCATGCTGCTCCGCTACTCTGCTCCCTGCACTGACTCCCTATCGCTGCTCGCTTCCAATTCAAAACTTCCTATCTCCAGATTATTATTTCTTCCTACACCCTCTCTCGCCCCCTCTGCTCCTCCGCCACCGTCAGATTAGCTGTCGTGACTGTACCAGCAATGTACCAGCACATGACTGTTCCAGCAATGATAACTCACAGGCAGGGTCAGATCCACGTGACTGTACCAGCAATGATAACGCCTAGGCAAGGTCAGATTCACGTGATTATACCAGCAATGGTAAAGTGCACAGGCACGTGTACACAAACTGGAGTGTAAACAAAAGAAATACAAAGCTACAAAATAATGTGCCTATAGACGCTACTCCCAATGTAAAGCATTGTCCCCTTGCAGGAACCTGCATTCACACACCCTCTGTATACACTGACAAGATTTAAAATCATGTAACTAAACACTGTCCTTTACACAAGCAATCCCAGTCACATGCTCAGCTGAGCTGAGTTCTTCTTACCCGCCAGCCAAGCAGCAGGAGTGGAAACAATGGTCTGCAACACAATGATCGGGTTTCCATGGAAAAAGGAAAATAAGTGTAACAAGTGTGAATGGGAACACATGGGGGGAAGGATAAAAAGGACAGGCAGGAAGCAGAAAGAGAAAGAGTGCAGCAGCGGCAGAGACAGGAAGCCGGAAGTAGCAGAGCAGCAGGGAAAGGAGAGCGGATTTTGGAAGATCCAACACAAGGAACAGAGAACGCGGATTCAAACAGAAAGAGACTGGGGATGAAAGAAAGGAAGAATTGGTAGGACAGAAAAGGAAACAGATATTGGACTCTTGTTGTAGGGCAACTACTGGTGGTAGGTGGTTAACCTATTGATCCGGACTGTGTTTACATTCTGACATTGTGTTTATTTTCCTGTTTTTTTTTTTCAGTTCTCTCTTTTGTTTTGGATTACTTTTATCTTTTTACTTGTTATACTCTTCTTACGCACCCTTTATTTTTGTGGATACTTATTGTTTTGTGCTGTTTTTAGAGACTACTTTTTTACAAACCACACGAGACGCATTGGAGGATTTTTACCATTTATGAATTTGTTTTATTTTTTTAATCGTGTCTAGAGTTAATTGCTGCATAAAATTACATTATCCTACATGGTTGGTTTTAAGCGGACCGGAACATGTTGGAGGGATCATTTCAGGGTCGAGAGGTGGCCCCAGGAGTCTTACAACCTGTGGAGAGAGAGTTTATACTAGCCGGTTCCCAGATATGGAGAAATAGATACGCAAGAGACAAAGATATGCTAAGGGAAAGTAACCACCTGCAACACTAAAGTATAGGTGTCATCTTACTTACCGTTGTATTTGGTCCTGGAAGCCTCCTTTTTGTCTTTTCGCTTTCTCCTAGACATCTCCGGGATCCTCATCGTCAGTTGGTGGCTTTTCTCAGCAAGGATGATTAGCAGCGTTTCGGCACGTGGGATGGTTAGCAGTAGGACGGGTTTGGTCGCTTACCCCGATAAAGTATTTGCCTCGGATTACGCACTCTATTTCTAGACTTGATGGTTCAGCTATGAACAATCTTTTTTTTTTTTTTTGTTTTGTTTTTTTGATTTTACCCACGGAAGAGGAATGCCCTGGTTTTAATTTTTGCAGTGTCATGTGCTTGTTTGTTTGATTGTGTTTTTTTTTTTTAATACTTTACCCTGTGGAGAAACAATAAAACTTGTTATAACCTATTTGGTTCATTCTCCTGAGTTTTTGTGTCGGATCCCTGGGAATTAAAGAACCTGTCCAGGGAAGGTTACACTATGTGACACAATTTTTGTTCCTAGGTAGTAAGTGTTATTTCCTAATTGCTTATGCCTCAAAAGTATAGAAAATGGCTATTATTCCCCACAAACTTTGCTTTTGTGACCAGGACAGTGATATTTTGAAATAACACTATTTCCAATGAGAAAACGGGAGCTTTTGTGTCTTTTCGTTCACATAAAGTCAGAAAAAAAACAACACATGAATTCAAATTAACATGTATATACTAAAGTAATACAAAAATGACTTCAAAAGATTTAGAAGTGAGTAGTTTTTCGAGATTTACAATTATACTGTAAATTTACAGTGCAATCGTAAATCTCGAAAAACTACTCACTTCTAAATCTTTTGTAGTCATTTTTGTATAGTCACTAAAGAGTAACCTTATCACTATAAAAGATTTATAGTGACAGGACCAGTGTTTTCAAGTTTATGGGGAATAATAGCCATTTTCTGTACTTTTGAGGCATAAGCAATAAGCAAGGAGTCAGAAAAAGAAGTTTAAGAAGGAGGAGATGTCCATATTACTTGTAAATACACAACAAATACTATATATATATATTATATATATATATATATATATATATATATATATATATATATATATATATATATATATATATATATATATATATATATATATATAATATATATAGTGTAAAGGATCCCCTAGCTAAGACCGCTCCCACCGCTGCTTTTCCCTTCCAATAACTGGCAGCGACTCAGTACGTTTGCAGGCAAGTGTATTTTATTTACAATATTTACATCAACAAGCAATTTTCTGTAAATAGTACTTGCCCTGTACTGGACACTGACTAACTCACGTCTTCAACCCTCTCTAAGCTACTTCAAGTTGTAGAGTTTGAAGAGCAACGGGATACTTCAACAGCAGTGAGTTAGTCCGCAGGTAAGAACAGGGCAGTTCTCTTTCCCTCTTGCTGTCTTGAATTACAGGTAAGTTCAGAATGGTCCCCCTCTGCTGGAGTTGACCTGTAATGCAGGTCAGTACAAGACAGGCTCCCTCTGCTAGCGAGGACCTGTAACACAGGTAAGTCCGAGACAGGCTCCCACTGCTGGAGAAGACCTGTAACACAGGTAAGTACAAAACAGGCTCCCTCTGCTGGAGTGGTTCTGTAACACAGATAAGTCCAAGACAGACTCCCTCTGCTTGATTTGTCTGAAAACACGGAAGAATATAGAGTGTATCAGCCTTAAAGACAAACTCCTGGAACACAATGAAAACTCCCTGGATATCCACAAAGTGAATAGAGATATTGCACATTTTATCCGGGCTGTGGAGGTGGAGCTCCTGCAGCCAACTCCCGATCATCCGCGGAAGCACATTGTATTTCTTCCAAGTAGCGTTGTCTTGTGTCTGTGTATAATGAAGCACATCCTGTACTTCCAATCTCCAAGTCTATACTTCCTGATTATTCATTACTGTCTTTTCCAAAACGAAAGTAACCAATACGCCTCCGGGTTACAAGTCCTGTAATCCACACTACTGTGATATCAGCGCCGCCCCGCGCTGTGCTGAACACCGCTAGGTTTTCTTTTAAATTCTTACGGAGTGTAACCTCATTAATAATACTCAGCATAAAAGAAAATAAATAAACCTTTATAACCCAAAACAAAAGACTACCTCAACAAGAGGAAAAACTGTGTTTCTTAAAACTATTCACTGACAGCATTTTAACATAACCTGAAAGCTTTTTACCTTATGTGGTTTTCACACAGCACTGAATTGTTCACGCTACCTTCCTGTAGAACCGTAGGACAATCCCCATACACCACCCCATGGCAATGCCTTGCTTCCTTTTAAAACCCAGAAACCCCACCCACTTAATTGGCCCCAAGATTTCTGGGTTGTGTAGTTTCCTCTATATCGCTGCCATTTCTTAAAGGCGCTGCTGCCATTTCCTCACATATCCTCCCCCCCAGCTCTAACCTATCAGTTTGAGCGGACCAACCAACCACATGTTTCCTTGACAACCCATCCGCATTTGCATTCTGTATTCCCTTTCGGTGTTCAATCCTGAACTTATAAGGCTGCAAAGCTAAAAACCAGCATGTTACCCAAGCGTTCTTCTCCTTATTCTCCTTCATAAACCTCAAGGGTGCGTGGTCTGTAACTAGGGTGAATTCACAACCTAATAGATAATATTTTAAGGTTGCTCACTTTACAGCTAAGCACTCTTTTTCTACGACTACATACTTTTTCTCTCTGGGTAGGAGTGTTCTGCTAAGATATCCTACAGGATGTTCTTCGCCATTGATGATCTGTGACAATACAGCCCCTAAACCCACTTCTGATGCATCTGTCTGTAACACAAAGGGTTGGGAGAAATCGGGTACTTTCAGTACTGGACCATTACATAGAGCTTCTTTAATTTCCCTAAATGCCTTATCGGTTTCAGGGTTCCACCTAACGCGAACTGGGGCCATCTTCTTTATTAAATCAGTAAGGGGGGCTGCAATGGAGGAAAACTTGGGTACAAATCTTCTATAATAACCTGCCAAACCTAGGAAGGCTCTAACTTGTTTCTTGTCTTTCAGGACTGGTCAATTAATGATAGCTTACAGTTTACTAATTTGTGGCTTAACTTTACCACCCCCTACTACAAACCCTAAGTACTGGGCTTCCTGCAAACTGACAAAACATTTGGCTGGATTTGCTGTAAGACCTGCTTCCCTTAGGGACTATAGTACTGCGTTGAATTTTCAAGATGCATTTTCCATGAGTCAGTAAATATCACAATATCATCGATATAGGCTGAAGCATATTGAACATGCAGTCTTAACACTATATCCATAAGCCTTTGGAAAGTGGCGGGGGCGCCATTTAACCCAAACAGAATTACTTTATATTGGAACAGCCCTAGAGGTGTAGCAAAAGCTGTTTTTCCTTAGACGATCGGCTAAGTGGAATTTGCCAATACCCTTTGGTAAGATCTAAAGTTGTTAAATATTTGGCAGAACCCAACCTCTCAATTAGCTCATCTACCCTAGGCATGGGGTAGGAATCAAACTTGGATACCTGATTTAATTGTCGAAAATCATTGCAAAACCGTCAAGTTCCATTGGGTTTGGCCACCATTATGATAGGGCTGTTCCATGGACTCGAGGACTCCTTGATCATGTCCATTCGTTTCATAGCTTCAACCTCACAAACAACTTCATTCCTTTGGGCCTCCGGGATCCTGCAGGACCTAACATGTACACATACCCCAGGATGTGTGTGAACCTCATGTTGTATAACTGGTGTTCTTCCTGGTATAGAAGAAAACACATCTCAGTTAGTCTTAACACATTCTTGAAGTTCTTGAACTTGCTGAAGAGTAAGTGAGGAGCCTATATTAACAGACCTTTCCTCTAGTCCTGCCTCCTTTTCTTTACCCAATGCCACTATTGATACCAGTTCTTCCCGATCTACCCATGGTTTAAGAAGATTTACATGATACACCTGTTCTTTCTTTTGCTTATCTGGTTGTCTTACCCTATAGTTTACTTCTCCTACTGGAGCTATAATCTCATATGGCCCCTGCCACTTAGTATATAGTTTACTCTCCGAAGTTGGCACTAACACCATCACTCTATCTCCGGGATTGAATGTACGGTGTACCGCCGATTTATTATGCTGACCCGCTTGTCGGGCCTGGGCTTCTTCCATGTGTGCTTTTACTATTGGAGTGACTTTATCAACCCGGTCTCAAATCTGTAAAATGTAATCCACTATGTTATGATCTGATGATGTTTGGGCCTCCCACGTTTCTTTGGCTATATCCAAGATTCCCCTCGGCTGTCTCCCGTATAGTAACTCAAATGGTGAAAAACCTGTAGAGGACTGTGAGGCGAGAGTGTATTAAATGGAATGTCCAGACAGTAATTTATGTGTACAGAAATAAAATAATTTATTTTTATTTTCTATACACAACAAAAGGATTAAATAACAAACGAAAAACAAAATGGTGTGAGGGAAGGAGTGCAGGGGTGAAATCCAAAACAAACTGATGACTCGTCTTTAATTTGTCTTCGTGGTGACCATAAACAAAAAAAAGACAAAAGAAATGTTAGTATTTCAAAAAATCCCGCTGCACAAAACCAGACTCTCCCTCCACCCGTTACTCCTCCTACTTTACTTTCGGACCAACCCCGAACACAGTAGTACGTTCCCTTTAGTATGTAATGTCCCGCCTCTGTAGTCAGTGGAACACCAATCCCCAACCGACACGTGTCCTTCTCCTTCACTTGACTCCAGTGGCTGGAAGTTACATACTCGTACTTCCGCCCCTCACCAAGGTGCCGCCCCTCAAAAGATGACTTTTGCCATGGTCACGAGATCTTGGTAAGGGAAGTCCCGAGTTGGTTTGATGCCATCTACTGTCGGGAGGCTGAATCACAGACCGAAACCCCTTTGACTCATCACATATCCCACCCCTCAGAGTGGAGCCGAAGGAACACTCGGAAACCTCTAACCCTTCCCTTTTACCTCCCTCCCGGGAAAAAAAATCAGCATTTTGATGTAACTTACCCGCACGATACCTTATTTGAAAGGCGAAGGGTTGGAGCGCCAGGTACCACCGCGTAATCCTAGCGTTTGAATCCTTCATCGTGTCTAACCACTTTAAAGAAGCGTGATCTGTGATGAGTACAAAGGGTCGTCCCAGAAGATAGTATTTTAAAGATTCCACTGCCCATTTCACTGCCAGGCATTCTTTCTCCACTACCGAATACCTCTGTTCTCTGGGCAGTAACTTCCGACTGATGTATAGTATCGGGTGTTCTACACCATCTCTCTCCTGGGACAGAACCGCCCCCAGACCAGTCTGCGATGCATCTGTCTGCAGGACGAACTCTCGGCTGAAATCCGGGCTTATTAATGCTGGGGCCTGACTCAAATTAGTTTTAATAGATTCAAAGGCTGTCTGACACTCTGCACTCCACTTAATTTTATTTGGAGCGTTCTTTTTAGTGAGATCAGTGAGAGGGGCGGCTATAGTGGAAAAGTGTGGAATAAAGCGGCGGTAATAACCAGCCAACCCTAACAGTGATCTCACCTGGGTTTTCGTGGTAGGTACCGGTGAATCCAACAAAGCCTGGACTTTTGAAACCAACGGTTTCACTCTACCCTTACCCATTATGAAACCTAAATATTTAGTTTCTTCTTTTCCAATAGCGCACTTTGCCATGTTCGCTGTGAGCCCCGCCCTCCTCAGAGACTGTAAGACGGCTTCTAATCTAGTCAAATGTTCTCTCCAGGAAGAACTATAAATGACTACATCATCGATATACGCAGCTGCATACTCTCGATGAGGTTGTAAAACCCTGTCCATTAGTCTCTGAAAAGTAGCAGGCGCTCCATGAAGTCCGAACGGCATAGTACAAAATTGAAAAAGACCCTCTGGGGTTGAAAATGCCGTTTTCTCACGAGAGGCTTTCGTTAATGGAATTTGCCAATATCCTTTCGTCAGATCCAGAGTTGAAATAAACCGAGCTTGCCCCAGTTTGTCTAAGAGTTCATCTACTCGAGGCATGGGATATGCATCAAACTTGGAGATAGCATTCACCCTCCTAAAATCGATACATAATCGTAGTGACCCATCTGGCTTGTCTATTGGTACTATTGGGCTACACCACTCACTTCGGGAAGGTTCAATTACCCCAAGTTTCAACATACACTCCACCTCCCTTCGAACAGAATCTCTCCGACTCTCTGGAATGCGATACGGTCTCTGTCTAACTCTTAGACCTGGCGGAGTGATAATAGCATGTTCGATCAAATGCGTTCTTCCAGGCACGTTAGAAAACACATCACTGAACATTTTAATTAGATTGCTTACCTCTTCACGCTGATCAGGAGTTAATTGTTCCCCCATCGGGACCTCAATTGCTGACTCTGACTCAATTGAGGGTCCAAAATCCTCTCCCTCCTGTACAGGAGATATAAAATGGACTTCCCGTTCTTTCCACGGTTTCAGGAGATTAACATGATAAATTTGACTTTCTTTCCGACGCCCAGGCTGTCGGATCTCATAATTGACTTTACCAATTGCTCGAATAACCTGAAAGGGACCCTGCCATTTAGCAAACAACTTAGATTCCGATGAGGGCAACAATAACAACACTTTATCTCCAGGTCGAAAGTTCCGAATTCTTGCATTTTTATTGTAGCTTTGTTGCTGCTTCTGCTGTGCCGCTTTGAGATTGTCATGTGCCAATCGACCGACTAATTCTAAGCGATCGCGTAACTGCAACACGTATTTTACTACATTTTTAGACTCCTTTGACTGTTCTTCCCAGCCTTCTCTTATGAGATCCAAGATACCCCGCGGCTGCCGACCGTACAAGAGCTCAAACGGGGAAAACCCCGTTGAGGATTGTGGTACCTCGCGAACTGCAAAGAGCAAGTAGGGAAGCAGTTTAGCCCAATTGCGTTTTTCTTGATCTACAAAGCGGCGCAACATATTTTTCAAAGTCTGATTAAATCGTTCAACAAGCCCATCCGTTTGTGGATGAAAAACTGAGGTTCTAATTGAACGAATTTTCAATAATTTATATAGTTGCTGAATACAGTCTGACATAAAATTAGTGCCCTGATCAGTGAGAATTTCTTTCGGGATTCCCACCCTAGAGAATATTTTTACCAATTCATTCGCTACAGCTATTGCATTCATAGAGCGTAAGGGAACAGCTTCTGGATATCTCGTTGCGTAGTCCACTACTACTAAAATATACCGATATCCTGACTCTGTTCCCTCCAGAGGGCCTACTAAATCTACACCAATCCTTTCAAACGGTACCCCAATAATTGGAAGTGGAACCAGAGGTGCGGGGCGAACTGACTTAGGGGCAGCTAATTGACATTCAGGACACTCCGATACATACTTCCGCACAAGACCATAAACCCCAGGCCAAAAAAACCGGGCCAGAATTCGTTCCTGAGTCTTTTCAGTTCCCAAATGACCTGAAAATGGAATGTCATGCGCCAATCTCATGACTTCTGACTGAAAAGGCCTAGGAACCAATAACTGTTTTACGAGCTGTCCCGTCCCGGGAGCCCGGGTTATTCTATATAATAAGTGCCCAGATACAGAAAAATGCGGAAATACCACCGGTTGTCCTTCCTGCATATCCTTCCCCTCGATATATCTAACCCGTTTCCAAGCATACTGTAACGTGGGATCATTTTGTTGTTCATATCCCAAGTCAATATCTCGGTCCCAATGGTTAGGTACACAGAGAGGAGTGTCTTTTATTACATGACCTTCCACCTCAGTAACCTCGCAGCCCCGGTTACACTGAATACCTACTCCCTTTCCTTGCCGTTTCAGCGATTGGTTTACTTTTGTGTCAGACCCCTCCCCTTGTCGTCTCAGAGTTCCCTCATATTTTTCCACCCGACGCTCTCTTTTTGTTTTTCTTGGGCGGATTTTAGGGTTAAACAGGTCGGATTGCAACGGAAAAATCTCGCCAATTGTTTTCTCCTGTTGCTTTAATTGTCCCCTGGTAGAAACTAAGACCATTTCCCGACCTAAAATACGATCAAAAAACGGCCAGTCTCTTCCCAGGAGAACAGGGTATGGTAAACATTGCGCTACAGCCACTTTAACGCAAGCTGAATAATCACCTACAATAAGTCTAACTTTAGTGGTGGGATAAACCCGAGTTTCTCCATGAATACAGGAGATAGCCACTTTACCCTGTGGCTCCCAGGCTACCCCATCCAAGAGAGCTTGCCGAATCAATGTTTGTGCACACCCAGAGTCCGCAAATGCGTAAGTACTCTTTCCCCCGACCTGTACTCTTAACTGATAAGGGCCCTCCCGACATTCCCCAGTGTTCCTACCTGTTACTGCTGACCAGGATCTTGTCGCCAGGTCCACCTTTATTACTGGACAATTCCTGGCAATGTGTCCAGGCTCATTACATTGGTAGCACACTTGGTTAGGAGGCATCAACGGAGTTAATCTGTCCTGCGAGTCCGCGACCGGCAGGTTAGGGGGATTCTCTCTCGCCCAGGATGGGGCTAACCTCGACCTCCATGGTCTGAAGGTCCGGTTACCCCCTCTGGGCTTCATTGGTTGGTTGGTCCGAGTTAGTTTAGGGGCAGGAGTGGGGTCTGACCCGGCACCTTCGTTTGCGTCTTCGTAGGCCTCCGCCAGGAGGAGGGCATCCTCGAGAGTGGTAGGTCTATTCCTCTTAATCCACTCTCGATTCCCTGGCGGTAGTATAGACGCAAACTGTTCTATAACTATTTTCTGCACCAGTTCTTGGGGTGTATGTTCTTCTGGCCGCAGCCACCGGGTGCACTGATCTAAAAGATATTGTCCCGCAACCCGGGGCCGCATCCCCTTGGACAGCTGGTATTCCCGAAAACGGCGCCGGTATGTTTCCTCCGTGATCCCGAGGCGTGAGAGAATGGCTTCTTTAACTTTAACATAGTCCCCTGCATTCGTGGCCGTCAGGGCTCGATACGCTGCCTGAGCTTCCCCTGTCAGGCAGGGTGCCAATTTCATGGCCCAGTGTTCCCTAGGCCACTCTGCAGCCTCTGCCACTCTCTCAAAAGTAATCAAGAAAGCCTCGGGATCATCTTCCGAGGTCATCTTCTGAAGATTAGGCTGAGCTGCAAACATCCGGGCAACCGCTCTCTCTGATGTTGATATTGATAGTTTTTCTACCAGCTGTCCCAAGAACTGGGCGAGCTGTTCCAGGTGCCGTGTCTCTCTCTCCTCTCGCTTCTCCTCCTGCTCCCTAAACATTGTCAAAACTGTAGCTGGATCCATTTTCACTTCTGACACCACGTGTGAGGCGAGAGTGTATTAAATGGAATGTCCAGACAGTAATTTATGTGTACAGAAATAAAATAATTTATTTTTATTTTCTATACACAACAAAAGGATTAAATAACAAACGAAAAACAAAATGGTGTGAGGGAAGGAGTGCAGGGGTGAAATCCAAAACAAACTGATGACTCGTCTTTAATTTGTCTTCGTGGTGACCATAAACAAAAAAAAGACAAAAGAAATGTTAGTATTTCAAAAAATCCCGCTGCACAAAACCAGACTCTCCCTCCACCCGTTACTCCTCCTACTTTACTTTCGGACCAACCCCGAACACAGTAGTACGTTCCCTTTAGTATGTAATGTCCCGCCTCTGTAGTCAGTGGAACACCAATCCCCAACCGACACGTGTCCTTCTCCTTCACTTGACTCCAGTGGCTGGAAGTTACATACTCGTACTTCCGCCCCTCACCAAGGTGCCGCCCCTCAAAAGATGACTTTTGCCATGGTCACGAGATCTTGGTAAGGGAAGTCCCGAGTTGGTTTGATGCCATCTACTGTCGGGAGGCTGAATCACAGACCGAAACCCCTTTGACTCATCACAAGGACTGTGGCACTTCTCGAACAGCGAACATTAAATACTGTAATAGGAGGTCCCAGTCCCTCCCATCCTTTGAAGTGACTTTCTTTAACATCGACTTCAGGGTCTTATTAAACCGTTCTACAAGTCCGTCCGTTTGCAGGTGGTAAACTGACATCCTAATAGGTGTAATCTTAAGGGTTCTACAAAAATAATTCATTAATTTACTCACAAAAGGTGTGCCTTGGTCCGTTAACACTTCCTTAGGGATACCTACTCGAGAGAACAAATGTATCAATTCTTTAGTAATAGATGTAGAGGTTGTATTCCTCAAAGGGATGGCTTCGGGATATCTGGTAGCATAATTTAATATAACTAGAATATATTTGTGACCCCGGGCTGATTTACTTAACAGCCCCTCTAAATCCATAGCTATTCTTTCGAAAGGTATCTCGATAATTGGAAGAGGTTGTAACGGTGCTGGTAGACCTGGATTTTGACTAGCCAGTTGATACTCAGGGCATGATTTACAATACTGCTCTATCGTTTTTCTAATTCCTACCCAATAGAACCTTCTCAATATACATTGTAATGTTTTTTCAGATCCTAAATCACCCCCGAATAGATGTTTATGAGCCAAGAATAAAACTTGTGATTGATACGCCCGGGGAACCAACAACTGTTCTACGGGTTCTTGATTCAGCTGCGTACAGCGGTATAGTAAATCATTTTCTACAATAAAATGTTCAAGAGGGTTAACTATAGTGTTTTCTACCCTGACACCATTTACTAACACCACCCGCTCTCGTATATTCACGAGAGTAGGGTCCTGTTCATGCTCCCTAGCAAACTCTCCACTCTGGCGTTGAAGATAATCTTCCCAGGGTTTCTCTGTTGAGCTTTCTATTGCCACCTCTCCTGTTTCTGTCACCATTTCTCTCTCTTCACACTATATAGCTACCCCCTTACTATTGCCCTTCGGTAGGACCCCAATTAATCTGTGTGTCATAGCGTCACGTTCCTGTCGGCGTTGCCAACATGTCTTCCTCACTTGCATACAACTGCTCTCAACAAACATATCTGGGTCAGTGAATGGAAAAATATCATGTGGGCTCTCTGCTGGTGTAATTTCTGCCTTACTATATTACTTCAGATTTCACCAAAGGCTTGCTACATTTAATTAAGGTCTCTGGAATATTTCGTCCCAGAACTACTTGATGGGGAAGACGTGGAACCACCCCGACTCGGAAGTCTACCATCCACGCCACCACTTCAATGGAGACTACCGCAGTCGGATAGTGTTTAATATCCCCATGAATACAAGTAACCCCGGTTTTAAAATCATGATCCAATGGGCTGTCCGCCACTAATTCTGATGAAACTAACGTAATAGCACTCCTCGAATCTGCGAGAGCCTCCACCCTTTTTCCATTCACCTTTACCTCAACTAGATATGGATATATTCCCCCAGGAAGAAGTGGTACAATTATATTTCCACAAAACAGACTTTCAGTAATACCAGCTTTAACAATATTGCATTCCATTTTTTCTTCTTGTGGACAATATTTAGCAATGTGCCCAAATTGATTACATTTAAAACAATGGTAATTTCCATAACCACGGGTCTCTACCCTTCCTTCCCCATCTGTCCCCAGTCCCTTCACGGTGGTTGGCCGCTCTTCACCCCTTTCCGACATCGCCGGTTGCTCAACCAACCTTACAGATGTCCATATCCTCCATGACATTGGTTTCGGGTTCCGGGCTGTCGGGATCTGGGGCTGACGGGAAAGCTCTTCTGCGGCTAACTGCCACGCCACAAAATCCACAAATTCATTAATGGTAGTGGGATCTCCTTGCCCCACCCACTTCATCAGGGGGGCTGGTAAGGACTGTAGATATCTGTCCATTACCAGGATCTCTACTACCTTTTCTGCGTTGTTTGTATCCGGTTTGAGCCACCTAGTAGCCAGATGAATTAGATCATACATCTGAGATCTTGGTGGAATTCCGCTGGTGTATCCCCAGGCATGATATTTCTGTCCCCGGACGGCCGATGTCACGCCTTCCCGAGCGGGAATTTCGGCTTTTAAATGGGAGTAGCACTCTGCTTCCTGTGGGGCCAAGTCATGATAGGCCTCCCACCAAGAACGGAGCCAGAATCCCTGCCCATTTATCCAGCTGCCATCCTTCCCAGGTGGCGGTGCGCTCAAAAGATAATAAAAAGGCCTCTACATCATCCTCCCATGTCATTTTCTGTAATACATGGGAGGGTCGGATAGGGGACGCATATGGAGGTACCCCCGACTGCTCCAGGCGCCCCTTTAATATTGTTAACTCCTGTCGGGTTACCTCCAATTGCAGTGTGTGCAACTAATTAGTCTCCTGTTGAAGTTGCACCATCGATTGCTGAAACTCCTGCATATTAGTGCTGTTGTCTTGCTGTACTGCTGTGGCATGGAGAAGAGTTTTCACCAGCGCGTTGGTGTTCTCCATCGTGTTGAGCTTTATGGGCCTACTGGAGTATGATTTCGGTCGCGGTAAGATCCCACTACTAACACCAAATGTAAAGGATCCCCTAGCTAAGACCTCTTCCACCGCTGCTTTTCTCTTCCAACAACTGGCACCGACTCAGCATGTTTGCAGGCAGGTATATTTTATTTACAATATTTACATCAACAAGCAATTTTCTGTAAATAGTACTTGCCCTGTACGGGCCACTGACTAACTCACTTCTTCAACCCTCTCTAAGCTACTTCAAGTTGTAGTGTTTGAAGAGCAATGGGATACTTCAACAGCGGTGAGTTAGTCCGCAGGTAAGAACAGGGCAGTTCTCTTTCCCTCTTGCTGTCTTGAATTACAGGTAAGTTCAGAATGGTCCCCCTCTGCTGGAGTTGACCTATAATGCAGGTCAGTACAAAACAGGCTCCCTCTGCTGGAGTGGTTCTGTAACACAGATAAGTCCAAGACAGACTCCCTCTGCTTGATTTGTCTGAAAACACGGAAGAATATAGAGTGTATCAGCCTTAAAGACAAACTCCTGGAACACAATGAAAACTCCCTGGATATCCACAAAGTGAATAGAGATATTGCACATTATATCCGGGCTGTGGAGGTGGAGCTCCCGCAGCCAACTCATGATCGTCCGCAGAAGCACATTGTATTTCTTCCAAGTAGCGTTGTCTTGTGTCTGTGTATAATGATGAAGCACATCCTGTACTTCCAATCTCCAAGTCTATACTTCCTGATTATTCATCACTGTCTTTTCAAACCGAAAGTAACCAATACGCCTCCGGGTTACAAGTCCTGTAATCCACACTACTGTGATATCAGCGCCGCCCCGCGCTGTGCTGAACACCGCTAGGTTTTCTTTTAAATTCTTACGGAGTGTAACCTCATTAATAACACTCTGCATAAAAGAAAATAAATAAACCTTTATAACCCAAAACAAAAGACTACCTCAACAAGAGGAAAAACTGTGTTTCTTAAAACTAATCACGGACAGCATTTTATATATATATATACAGTGCCTTGCAAAAGTATTCAGACCCCTGACCAATTCTCATATTACTGAATTAAAAATGGTACATTTAAATTTCATTCTGTTCGATATCTTATTTTTAAACACTTAAACTCAGAATCAATTATTGTAAGGTGACATTGGTTTTATGTTGGGAAATATTTTTAAGAAAAATAAAAACTGAAATATCTTGCTTGCATAAGTATTCAACCCCCACACGTTAATATTTGGTAGAGCCACCTTTCGCTGCAATAACAGCTTTAAGTCTTTTGGAGTAAGTATGTACCAGCTTTGCACACAGTGTCGGAGTGATTTTGGCCCATTCTTCTTGGCAGATTTGCTCCAGGTTGTTCAGGTTGGTTGGACGACGTTTGTGGACCGCAATTTACAAATAGTGCCATAGATTTTCAATGGGATTGAGATCAAAACTTTGACTGGGCCACTGTAGGACATTCATCTTTTTGTTCTTGAGCCAATCCAATGTTGCTTTGGTCTTGTGCTAGGGATCATTGTCCTGCTGAAAGGTGAATTTCCTCCCAAGCTTCAGTTTTTTAACAGACTGAAGCAGATTCTCTTGCAGTATTTTCCTGTATTTTGCTCCATCCATTCTTCCTTCAATTGTAACAAGATGCCCAGTCCCTGCTGATTAGAGGCATCCCCACAGCATGATGCTGCCACCACCATACTTCACTTTAGGGATGGTGTGTCTTGAGGCATGGGCAGTGTTAGTTTTGCGCCACACATAGCTCTTTGAGTTTTGGCCAAAAAGCTCTATCTTGGTCTCATCTGACCACAAAACCTTTTCCCACATCGCAGCTGGGTCACTCTCATGCTTTCTGGCAAACTCCAGACATGCTTTCAGATGGTACTTTTTGAGTAATGGCTTCTTTCTTGCCACCCTCCCATACAGGCCAGTGTTATGCAGAACTCTTGATATGGTTGACTGGTGCACTATTACTCCACTCCCAGCCACTAAACTCTGTAGCTCCTTCAAAGTGATTGTTGGCCTCTCTGAGGCTTCTCTCACAAATCTCCTTCTTGTCTGAGCGTTGAATTTTGAGGGACGGCCTTTTCTTGGCAGTGCCTGGGTGATGTGATGCAGCTTCCACTTCCTGATTATTGATCCAACTGTGCTCACTGGGATATCCAAACACTTGGATTTTATGTACCCTTGGATATTATTTTGTACCCTTTCCCTAATCTATGCATTTGTATTACTTTATCTCTAACTTCTGTAGAATGCTCTTTGGTCTTCATTTACCTTCAGAGTCACAGCCTTACCGATGATCCTTCAACAGTGGGGTTTTTATCCAGAAAATCTGACAGCAACTTTAACTGTTCACATGGTTCTTTCATTGGTGCAAACTGGGAGCTTCCACAGCACAGGGGTTGAATAGTTATGCAATCAAGATATTTCAGTTTTTTATTTTTCTTAAAAATATTTCCCAACATAAAACCAATGTCACCTTACAATAATTGATTCTGAGTTTCAGTGTTTAAAAATAAAATAAAATAAAAACGAAATTTCAACGTATCATTTGTAATTCGTTAATATGAGAGAATTGGTCAGGGGTCTGAATACTTTTGCAAGGCACTGTATATTGAAAGTATATGTATTGAAGCATTTTGTCCTTAGAAATACACTAACAGTGGAAGATTGTGAAAGAGCTGTTCAAGACACCCCTGTTCAGATAATGTAATTATTTACTGTATTCTTTATTTTGCTCTTATTTGATTTTGATCT
This sequence comes from Polyodon spathula, assembly GCF_017654505.1. NCBI lineage: Eukaryota > Metazoa > Chordata > Actinopteri > Acipenseriformes > Polyodontidae > Polyodon > Polyodon spathula. Next base: position 12,717,572 of record NC_054558.1, read on the forward strand.
TATTTTGTTCTGATTTTACTGTACCTTATAACTGCTCTTATCTGTAATGTGATATTTTATAATGTGATACTTTGTAATGTGATATTTTTTAACAACTGTAAGCCACCCTGGATAAGGGTGTCTGCTAATAAATAAATAAATACAATAATAAATAAATAAATAAATGTGGCAAAGTGCCCACCCCTGTGTGTATTTTTTGTTATATGTTGTGTGTTAATGTTGGTTTATAGTCTTTGGTACATGGGATATAAACGGGTCTGTATAACGCAAGTCTTTAAAATGTATATTTGTGTTTTGTGAAGAGGATTGCACAGCACTTCACGTGCAAGTAAAACTTAATAATATGTGAGCACGGGGAATTACACTTTATTAATTCACGTGCAGTTGTACCGCGACTCCAATTGAATGATTGATTTGCAATCGAGTCTCGGTACAACTGTTTAAAAGCTACATCTTTTCACCCACTCGAGGTTGTGTGTTCAGTGAGTAGAGAAGGGGATTGGAGACTGATGTAATAATAAGTGTAATAATAATAATAATAATAATAATAATAATAATAATAATAATAATAATAATAATTAAATAAGAACTCACCGTGTTTTGTCTGTATAGTCCATTTTCTTTGACTTTTTGTTTTGGCAAATGTGCCATGTCCTGTGTCTTGTTTGTCTTTGCAACCTTTTATTTTCTGCTTGTATAAATTATTAAATGCTGAGCGAGACCATTCGCTCAGCTCCACCGAACTCCACCTCTCTCTTTGTTTATTTCCTGGTTCCTGTTTCTGGTTTGACGTCCCCCACTCCGGCCGTCTTTTTGACAATAATAATTGTCGGAAATACACAACAAGTCATTCCAGCTGCTATCTTTATTGGTAGCACTTTCAGAATAAAAAATGCACCTGATGATTTGACAATGATCACTGTGTTAGTTATTGCCATGTAATCAAGTTCAGTGCCATTTACCTTTCAAAATAGTAGCTCAATAGACATTAAATATACATGTGTTTATACTATTTATAAATGTCTCAATTGTCCACTATGAAGTGTAAAATGCCCTGGTCTGAAAACAAGCTTGAAGTGTGGGGAAGGAGGCGGGTCCTAAACACCTGATTGTTGTTTTGTTATCACATGACATGAAGTGAATATCTGCAATGTGTCACAAGAACACTGCACCTATATCAACACACAACTCATGAAGCACAGCCTGTTACTCCACTTGAACACTGTACAGGGGAATAATGTCTGTCCCTTCTCTGCAAGATGAGTCTGCTAAAACACTGCAAGAAATGATCCTTCAGAGTGTATTGCTAATTACAGCCCTTGGTAATTATAATATTTTACTATTGTAAAATGAACAGCATATTATTATTATTATTATTATTATTATTATTTATTATTATTATTATTTATTATTATTATTATTATTATTATTATTATTATTATTATTTCAGATCTTGTCTCTGGAAATGTAGTCACACAGGCTGTTCCCATAATAACAGTTCGAGTAGGAGAAACTGTTCTTTTACCATGCAGTTATACAGACAAGTCTTAGCACCTACCTCCTCTACTGGTACAGGCATGATGGAGAAACAGGACCTCAGTTTTTAATACGGAGACGGGAAGGCGATGTAGAATCCAGAGTGGATGGCCTTGAAACCCGCTTTTCAATGGAAGTAAAATTGACAACTTTCAAAGTTGAAGACTCTTAGTTTTATTACTGTGCTTTTCATGAGTCACAGTGCTGGGAGTCCTACACAGCTTGTGCAAAAAACTGCATTAGAATAAAACAAAAATGAAAGGAGAATTACCAGATGAACATCAACAGATGTCACTTTGTAAAAGCATTGTTGCTTTCCGACCTTTATAAACAACAAAATCCAACAATGTGTGATGGAATGAAGCCAAAGCTGTAGGTATACACATACACAAACTCACAAGCTTGGACTCCCTTAATTCTTCTTATTTGCAAACAATAATATAGTTCCTTTACAATATGAACTCCATCCTCCTGATGTCACAATATAAAGTACCCCCTTTACTCAAGAATTAATCTCACTTCAGATTTTTTACCCCACATCTAATCACATCATACTTAAGGATGCCCCAATTTAAAATATACAAAATCAGATTTATACCAGGGGGATGCCATCATTTTAACCCTTTTTAAAAAATAAAGCAGTGGAACCTTGATAGAGATCAGTATTTTCTTGTAGTTTAACACACTGGTTAGAGCTGCAGTTCTGGCAAGGTAGAGTGCCTTTATTGTAACCAAACTATCAATCAGTCTAACTCTTTAAAACCAGGGTGTGACAGACTGAAGAGTGGATAGAGACCCAGAGACAGACTGCAATTCAAAAATATAATACTTTTATTATAAATAAGAATAAAATAAAAGGGCACAAGGGCCAAAACAAAGGTATTTATACAAAACACAAAACACAAAACACAAAGCAATACTTACCGAAAAAGTTTCCAGGCTGCGCAATGCCTTCACTGGATCAGAAAAATTCAAAAACACAAAACCAAAAAAACAGCAAGCACAAACACCAACTTGCTTCCTCAGCTCCCTCCTATCCCAAATGGGAAGCTAAGGCCTCCTTTTATATCAGGTGGCTGGATGCTGATTGATCATTAATTACTCCAATCAACCCCAGTCACCTGAGCACAATAAACTCAGGCAGATAGGGAAATTGAACCCCATCCCTGCCAATCTATAAATGGCAGAGCTCTGCTCTGCCACACTCACCCCCCCCCCCCCTTTGTAAACCCAAGCCCTGCCCCCAAGAGTCCCATTATGTCCCTTGGGTGGGCTGTTTCGGTGGGTGGTGGAGGGCGGGGTTGATGTTGGAGCCCCCAAGCCTTCTTTGGTTGAGGGGGCCCCGGATCTCCAAGGAAGTAAGGCGATGCTGTCATGGGACTTGGACCCTCCAGCAGATGCAGCGTTGGCAGGCAGGCAGCACCCCTGGACAGTGTGGGCTTGGCTTCCTAGGACGGTGTGGGTCCCCCTAGCAGTGTCAGACCCTCCAGCGGCACTGGACCCTCCAGCCGGGACCAGCGGCCCGGCTCCCTCTGGTGGCAGAGGCGGGGATGGCGGCCCTTCTCCCACTGGAACAGCAGGTGAGACTGGCGGACCCTTGGAAACAGCAGACAAGGACTGTGGCCACTCCAGTAGTAGCAGTTATAGCTCCTCTTGTGGCAATGGCTGCAGCCCCTTCACCACCAGCGGTCGGGGCAATGGCCATTCTAGTGGCCTCTGAGGCAGGGCTGCTACCTGCTGTAGCAATCGGGTGCGCCTCCGCCTGGCTCCTCTCAGCAGCACATGTAGAGGCTGCTGTAGAGCGTCAGCCTTCTCCCCTTCTGGCTCCCAGGTCCATGGCTTCTTCCCTCTGGGCTCTGGGAGCGGCGGCTCCTCCTCTCTGGGCTTTTGGAGTGGCAGCTCCTCCTCTCTGGGATTTAGGAGTGGTGGCTCCTCCACTCTGGGCTCTGGGAGCGGCGGCTCCTCCCCTCTGGTCTCTGGGAGAGGTGGCTCCTCCCCTTTGGACTCTGGCAGCGGTGGCTCCTCCCCTCTGGGCTCTGGCAGCGGTGGCTCCTCCCCTCTGAGTTTTCGGGACGGCTGCTCCTCCCTCTCTGGTACTCGGGACAGCAGGTCCTCCCTCTCTGGTTCTCGGGACGGCTGCTCCTCCCTCTCTGGTACTCGGGACAGCAGGTCCTCCCTCTCTGGTTCTCGGGACGGCAGCTCCTCCCTCTCTGGCTCTCAGGACAGCAGCTCCTCCGCTTCTGGCTCTTGGGACGGCAGCTCCTCCCTCTCTGACTCTTGGGATGGCAGCTGCTCCCTCTCTGGCTCTCGGGACCACGGCTCCTCCCTTTCTGGCTATTGGTACGGCGGCTCCTCCCTCTCTGGCTCTCGGGACGATGGATCCTCCGTCTCTGGGTCTCGAGACGGAGGCTCCTCCCTCTCTGGCTCTCGGGACGATGGATCCTCCCTCTCTGGCTCTCGAGACGGAGGCTCCACCCTCTGTGGCTCTCGGGACAGTAGCTCCACCCTCTCTGTTTGAATGATTGGGGCTTCTCCCATGTCTTCCGCCCTGTAATTAAGGACTATCAGGGCAACCTCTGGAAAGGACGTCAGGTGATGTTGTTCCTCATACTTTTCCCACCTCACCCCATCTCGACACCACAGCATGTTAATAACTACGGGGGGGGGGGTCATGGAAGAGGTCCGCCTCAGGGTGCATCAGCTAGTCCCATATCTCCTTGGACGGTGGTGAAGGTGGTGGCGCTGGAGGTAGTGGGCAGGTAACTGCTCCCCTTCCTGGGCATGACTGTAGGGGCTTCTTGCCCAGTTGTGACCGTCCTCCTCACAACAGCCACACCAGTCTGCCGTTGGCACTTATAGGCAGGACCTACAGCAGAGGTACTACTTCCAGCACCAGGAACACCAGGGGAAGAGGCTGGCCAGTTCCTCCAGCGGTGGCTATTGCAGCAGCTTACATTTCTTCGGCTGCTGCATCTCCGTCTTCCTTTGCCACTGCCTGATTTTCTTTCCCATTTTTTAAAATTTATTTATAAAAAAATTGTCCCGAAATTTCAAAGAAAAAAACAAAAAAAAATAAAACTGGAGGCGCTATAACCCACTCTGACACCAAGTTTGACTGGTTGGCGAGCGGATAGAGGCCCAGAGACAGACTTCAGTTAAAAAAATAATACTTTTATTAAAAATAAGCACAAAATAAAAGGGCACAAGGGCCAAAACATAGGTATTAAAAAAAAAAAAAAAAAACCAGAAAACTCAAAGCAAAACTTATAAAAAAGCCCTACAAAATGTTTGGATATATAGTGAAAAGTGTTGAATTTAAATTAAGGGAAGTAATGTTAAAACTTTACAATGCATTAGTAAGAACTCAACGAAAATATTGTTTTCAGTTCTGGACACATCGCTACAAAAAGGATATTGCTGCTCTACAAAGAGTGCAAAGAAGCGCGACCAGAATTATTCCAGGTTTAAAATGCATGTGATATGCAGACAGGACAAATTAGAATTTAATCTATTCAGTCTTGAACAAATAAGACAATGCGGCAATCTGATTCAAGCATAAAAAACTCTAAAAGGTATTGACAAAGCACTTTTTCGACCTGAAAAAAAGAAACAAGGATCAGGGTTCACAAAAGGAGATTTGATAAAGGGGCATTCAGAACAGAAAACAGGAGGCACTTTTTTTACAAAGATAATTGTGAGGGTCTGGAACCAACTCCCCAGTAATGTTGTTAAAGCTGACACCCTGGGAGAAGTTGCTTCAAGAAGCTGCTTGATGAGATACTGGATTCAATAAGCTACTAACAACTAAATGAGCAAGATGGGCAGAATGGCCTCCTCTCGTCTGTAACCTTTCTTATGTTTTTATCTCTTCTCTGGCACACTCCTGTCGCTTCTTCTTTAGCAAGATACCATGAATTAACTGCCTCCTCACCAACTACTCCACGCAGCTCTTAGTTCAGGCCCTGGTACTCTCCTGTCGTGACTACTGAAAATACCTCCTGGCCGGCCTCCCTGCTTCTGCTATCCATCTGCTCTAGCTCATCCAAAACTCTGCTACCCGCCTTGACTTTTCCCTTCCTCGTTTCTCCTACGCTGCTCCGCTACTCTGCTCCCTCCACTGACTCCCTATCGCCGCTCACATCCAATTCAAAACTTCCTATCTCCAGATTATTATTTCTTCCTACACCCCCTCTCGCCCCCTCTGCTCCTCTGCCACCGGCAGATTAGCTGTAACCCCGCTCCCCCACTTCCAGAGCCCACTCCTTCTCCAGCCTTGTTCCTCAGTGGACAAACCTCCTCAAGACACACCTGTAAACCTCACAACCCTCGACTATACTGGACTATATGACACCCAACTTGCATCACCTTGTACTTGCACTTAACTGCTCCACATGTTGCGGTATTCCACTATTGCTCTCAATTAAAACTATACTTTCTGTATCTTGTACTTGATTTTACTCTTAAAGGTAACCATATTTATGTTTTTTTGTAATTGCTCTTACTTGAAATCGTTCTTATCCATTTAATGTACTTACTACTTCCTCTTAATGGAATTTACTTTTACAAGCTAATATATTTACTATAAGTTTAACTGCTCTTATTCAAAGTCGCCTTCAAACTTAGTTATTTAATGTATTATTTTTATTTTCTCCTATTTGAATGTGCTCCTGTTTACTAATGACTTTATTGTATTTTAAAACTGCTCTTATCTATATTGTGATATTTTGTAACGTATTGTCTAACAACTATCGCCCTGGATAAGGGCATCTGTTAAGAAATAATAATAATAATAATAATAATAATAATAATAAATACAAAAAAAAAAAAAAAAATGAACATACCTGCTGCCATCCTTGGACCATGGTAACTTGTATGTATTGTAGCATGCACAGGGAAGGCATCAGCAGGGCTGGTAGGTGACGTAATCACACACAAAGGTGCCGGCTCTTTTGTACAGTGGTATCGGCACTATATTTTAGTGCCATAGGTCCTGGATTCACACCGGCTCTGCGCCTGTGTTTGGATTGCCTTGCCCTATGTGATGCACCTGCCTGATTTAACCTATTTCTCTACAGTATTCTCATGTGACTTTTATAGTGGTTTTAGGTAAGGCACTTGAACAAGCTAATTAACATTTTCATGAGAATTTGTGTTTCCTTGTGTAAGTGGGCGTCGATTTCAACACGTAAATGAGACTTTCCCGTTAAAATACAGCGGACGTTTTTTGGGGCCTTTTCATGAGTTTTTCTTCCCAACAGTCATGGACATGGACACTTCACATGAATAAAAGCACATATGTAAACAGGTCCAATTATGAGGCTAGCTAAAGATTTAATATGAACAACATGGGAGAAAACTGGTGCTGGAAAGCAATGCATTGCTAGTATTAGTATTACATTTGAAACATTACAATGTGGTGTACTGTATATCCTAATAAGAGAATCATTTACATACATTATTACACAAAGGTTGTTTCACAATTCATATACAAACACCAAACAATACGTTTTAATAAAACAACAAGCCAAGTGTGAGCGTGTAAGCTCCTTATATCATGCAGTCAAGGACCAATGTGCCTTCACTCAAACTTCAAACGGGGATTTCATTGTTAACCAAAAATGCACAGATAGTATCGGAAAAACAATAAGGAGCTTTAGAGAGATTTCAGGGAAACTACTTGGCAGGAATTAAAGACTGGTCTTTTCAATGAAAGAATTCAAACTGCACCATATGTTCTTTAGTGAATGCTGCAGTTTTCCTGTGACTCGAATAGAATTTGTTGTGTGCAAGGCTAAAAACACCACTAGATGTCGCTGTGTCTCAGTGTAAGATACTAAAAATTGACAAGTAATTTAGGCAATACAGTCACTTCTGGAAATAAGGAGGTGACAGATTGTTAACGGTCAGACAATGCACTTTAATGCAGTCCAGAGAATAAATACAAAATAATACAAAATGCAAAATGCAAAAATATATACAAAATAAAGAACAAAAAAACTCCAGGTACTTAGAGCTTGCCATACTTGCTTAGTGATTAATGATTTTTTTTTTATTTTTTTATCCAATTTATATTTGCCTTTAGTTCTACAGACATGCATGATATTAGCCATGGTCCATGAGTACAGAGAATAAAAGCAGACTATGTAGACAATGAGGTTCCATTAATATCTTACAATTAATAAGGATTGGAAGTGATTTCCATCGGCAGTCAGATGAAAGTGCAAAAAAACAAAAAAAACAAACGATGAGTATCTTGTGAAAGGGGGTTGTAGGTATCCACTGACAGAAGGGAGAGATACAGAAGCATTGATGTTGAATTCCACACGATTTATTTACAGATATAATTACTGGTTGTCATCACTATCAGCAATGATAACTCCTAGGCGGGGTCAGATCCACGTGACTGTACCAGTAATGATAACTCCTAGGCAGGGTCAGATCCACGTGAATGTACCAGCAATGGTAACTCCTAGGCAGGGTCAGAGCCATGTGACTGTACCAGCAATGGTAAAGCACACAGGCACGTGTACACAAACTGGATTGTAAACAAAAAAAATACAAAGCTACAAATAAGTGCCTATAGACGCAACTCCCAATGTAAAGCATGGTCCCCTTGCAGGAACCTGCACTCACACACACTCTGTATACTTTGACAGGATTTAAATCCTGTAACTAAACACTGTCCTTTACTGGTACACAAGCAATCCCAGTCACATGTTTAGTTGTGCTGAGTTCTTATTACTTACCAGCCAAGCAGCAGGAGTGGAAACAATGGTCTGCAACACAATGGCCAAGTTTCCATAGACAAAGCAAAATAAGTTTCACCTTTTTCTCATGCATTTTTGGCAGTATCTTTCAGGTTGTGTGGGTTTCCATGTTGTTTTCTTTTAGCCAGAGAAATTATCCTTCCAAATGCAAATAACCTAATTAATATTGAAGAACGGGAGATTATATTTAAATGTTTCTGTCTGAGTTCCAATCTATGCTTGAATGACGAGTGATTCGAGTGAGGGTTCTTAAACTGTGTTTCCACTGAGGTTATTATTATTATTATTATTATTATTATTATTATTATTATTATTATTATTATTATTATTATTATTATTCATAAGAAAACAAGGTGTTGTATTATTTGCTTAACATTTTTGACTGCATATATATTATTGGAGCTAAAATGGCAGCACTTTTTTTAGTATTTGTTAGCTTATTAAACTACTTGACTGTAATTGGCAATCATTTGAAACGTTGAATAAATGGTGTCACCTAAAAATAAATAAATAAATAAAAAACAAACCCTTGTACTGTATGCATTTTTTTTTTCTTATTTTGTCAAAAAAGCTTGCCATGGCTTCTTGCACCACATATCAGATAATAAAGGATTATCAGATAATAAAGGCCTTTAGTTATAGTAGAAAGTTATGTTACGTCACAAACAGGATTTTCACTGCTGAAATATTGTAAGCAATAGGTACGGCTTTCGAACATGTTTCCATGTCAATTGCACAGTTTTTTAGTGTGAGAAGCAATTTGCACCCCTTTAAATGTGTACAATGTTCAGATGCGCTCTTCCTATAGTGTGAGGTGTGTGTATGGTAAGTGCTGCTATGCCACAGAAGTCATGATGGTGGAGAAAGGATCTGGAGTTTCTCAACTGCGTGGAAACCAGGCCAATGCTGACTCTATCAGTACAGGGTCATCAGCCCAGTGTGTGCAGCTCTATCAGTCCTGGCTCATCAGCCCAGTGTGTGCAGCTCTATCAGTCCTGGCTCATCAGCCCAGTGTGTGCAGCTACCTTTAAAATAAGTTAACATTTTACAGACTTCTACTGGTTTAAAGAACCTTCCAATACCCTGCAAAGCTGACACAGCTCACCCAATCGGTATTGAGATAAATCCTCCTGATGACAAGAACAGTCACATGATGTGAAATGGATGTCTGTGTTTACCCATGCTGCCCAGCTGTATGAATACACAGCTCATTCTCAACAGCCAAGCCATCTCCGTCTGTGTGTCATGCCTGTAGTTTCTAAGCAAACTGATTCTCAACGAAGGCTGCAGGCAATGTTACCTGTGTGCTTAATTGTACTTTTTGTAATTGGTAAGTCTCAGTTCTGCTGCAAAAATGTTTATATAATAATAATAATAATAATAATAATAATAATAATAATAATAATAATAAAAACCTGTTATTATATAATTATTTTTTAAAGGAAAGTAAAAGAGAGTGAAGAGGTTTATTAAAAAAAAAAAGTATATGAATTGAAGTATATCTTTTATTTATTTAAGATTTTGTGCTTGGAAATACACTAACAATGGAAGAGTCTGAAAAAGAAGTTCAAGAAGGTGGAGATGTCCATATTACTTGTAAATACACGACAAGTTATTCCACCTACTATCTTTACTGGTACCGACATGATGAGGCGAATCCTCCTCTGTTTTTGATCCGGAGGTATTCAAGCAACAATGCTGAAATGCGAGCTAACGGTCTCGACACACGTTTTTCCATGGAGCTGAAAACCAGAGAGACGTCGACAACATTAACAATTACAGGATCACAGCTGAAAGATTCATCCACCTATTACTGTGCTCTCCGTGACTCACAATGCTGCATCCTGCTAAGTTACAGTGCAAAAACTATATCAGGCTGCAAATATAACCCAACACATTAAAACACAGATGTGCGTGTTTCAAATGGTGAAGAGAAACCACTCCACATGTGCTGGAATATAGCCCATTAAACACACACACACACACACACACACACACACACACACACACACACACACACATATATTATAATAGTCTATATATCTATATATATACTAGCTATATATATAATCTATATATATATAGCTCTGGAAAAAATTAAGAGACCACTGCAAAATTATCAGTTTCTCTGGTTTTACTATTTTAGGTATGTGTTTGGGTAAAATGAACATTTTTGTTTTATTCTATAAACTACTGACAACATTTCTCCCAAATTCCAAATAATAATATTGTCATTTAGAGCATTTATTTGCAGAAAATGACAACTGGTCAAAATAACAAAAAAGATGCAGTGTTGTCAGACCTCGAATAATGCAAAGAAAATAAGTTAATATTCATTTTTAAACAACACAATACTAATGTTTTAACTTAGGAAGAGTTCAGAAATCAATATTTGGTGAAATAACCCTGATTTTCAAGTACATCTTTCATGTGTCTTGGCATGCTCTCCACCAGTCTTTCACATTGATGTTGGGTGACTTTATGCCACTCCTGGCGCAAAAATTCAAGCAGCTCGGCTTTGTTTGATGGCTTGTGACCATCCATCTTCCTCTTGATCACATTCCAGAGGTTTTCAATGGGGTTCAGGTCTAGAGATTGGGCTGGCCATGACTGGGTCTTGATCTGGTGGTCCTCCATCCACACCTTGATTGACCTGGCTGTGTGGCATGGAGCATTGTCCTGCTGGAAAAACCAAGTTGGGGAACATTGTCAGAGCAGAAGGAAGCAAGTTTTCTTCCAGGACAACCTTGTACTTGGCTTGATTCATGCCAAAGCTGCCCGATCCTCCACTACATTTCACAGTGGGTGCGAGACACTGTGGCTTGTAGGCCTCTCCAGGTCTACGTCTAACCATTAGACGACCAGGTGTTGGGCAAAGCTGAAAATTGGACTCATCTGGGGGTGCTTCAGCAAGGCTGGAATCGGGCAGATTTGTCTTTGTGAAGGACGCATGAATCAAGCTAAGTACAAGGTTGTCCTGGAAGAAAACTTGCTTCCTTCTGCTCTGACAATGTTCCCCAACTCTGAGGATTGGTTTTTCCAGCAGGACAATGCTCCATGGCTGACTAGGCCTCGGGTGACGCTGACGTGACGTGTAAGCCCGCCCCCCTGGGAGCTTACAATACGCACCGTGCAGAGACTCTCTTCCTCTTTTGCCTTCAGCCTTTGTAGGACTCTGAGCACGTAAGTTCTCTCTGTGAGATTTACTTTCACTGATTGTACTCGACAGCCTTGAGCTTGAGAAGCTGGCTACCGCCCCTTCTCTGAGTTTATTTCAGTGTTTGCTCCTTTGAGCACTATATATATATATATATATATTTCTCTTTTTCTCTTTCACGCTTTGCCTCGGCATCGCGTTCTTTCCACGTTGGCCCTCCGTCTTCCTTATATAAGAAAGTATAATAAATATATATATATATATAATATATATATATATATATATATATATTATATATATATATATATATATATATATATATATATATTTTGTTGGGTTTTTGCATGCCTATTCTCCCTAACAGGTTTTGAATAGAGTTTAGAGGACACGTTGCACGCCTGCAAGGCCACGCAATTTGCAGCCTCGGTCTCGCTTTTCGCCAGACCCGGAGTTTAGCATGTTACGTGCAGCCACTGTTAAACTACCACCCGCAGATTGTGTCCATCTCACCGAGTGGTCGCTGTCTTCGGTAGCTACGCTACTACTATCTGCACTCAGTGCAGCTGCAGTTCCTCAAAAAAAAACAAAAAAAACTTTTTTTCCCATACAAATATATAAGGAAGACTACCACTAACGACAACTTTCATTGCCCATTACTACAGGTAAGTATAGCACAGCTCCATTGTCTTTTAAGACCAAGACACTGTACTAGCACTTAGCATCTCCACTGTGCGGGTCAGCTGACGCTTCGGCGTTTAGTGCATAGTGTCTTTACACTCAGTACACGCGCTTCAGCGTTTCTAGTGTTAGCGCCTCGGCGCTTCGGAGCAGCGCTTTGGCGCTCTGTGCTTAGTGCCTCGGCACTTGGGGCCTGGTGCACGCACTTCGATGCCCGGCACTTCGGTGCTCGATGCTCGGTGCATCGACGCTCGACGCACGCACCTCAATTTTCTGCGCTTCAGCGCTCGACGCTTCGACATTCGGCGCTTCCGCATTCGACGCTCGGTGCATCAACGCCTCGACGCTCGATGCACGCACCTCGACGCTCTGCGCTTCGACGCTCGATGCACGCACCTCGACACTCGGTGCATCGATGCTCGGCGCTTCGACGCGAGGTGCACGCGCCTCAACGCTCGACGCTTCTGCGTTTGACGCTCGGCCCATTGACGCCTCGACGCTCGGTGCACACACCTCAACACTCGGCGCTTTGATGCTCAGCTCACGTACCTCGACGCTCCCGCGACCGTTCCCGTAGCCCGCCTATCTGACACAGAGGCCCCTCCCCTCGCAGGGAGCGCCCTCGCCGGTCACGGTCTCGCTCCATTTCACTCCGTCATGGGGGACGCTCTCGTTCCCCTCGCCGGGACAGACGCCATAGGGACAGGTCAGACATGGCTGAGCTCACATCCAAGATGTCCCAGTTTATAGATGTAATGATGGGTCAGCAATCACTCCTCATGTCGCTGACTAACAGGGCACCACAGACCACTGATGCTCCAGCCAGGCCGACAGCCGTCCAACCTGCTTTGCCTGCCCCAGTCGCCCAACAACCCCAGGGGGTTTGGGACGCTGATGCGATCTCCAGGGATGCATCAGAAAGTGAGCCTCCTGTTGAGGAGGATAGTTTGGAGGCCGAACTAATCTCTCACGACTCAGAGCAGGACACTGAGTTGGAGGTGTTGGACACCAATGACCCCTTGTGGTCACTGGTGGAGCGAGCAACTCGCCACTTAGGAATTGAGTGGCCAGTTGTGGAATTGCCTCGGAGGTCACTGTTTGAGTCACCATCTATGCGGTCTCCACAGCCCAGGACGCTCCCAGTCTTCCCAGACTTCATTAAGGAGGTGCAATCCACCTGGGGGACCCCAGCCTTTTCACCAGCAACTTCGCAGAAAGCTTCCACGTTTGCCATGCAGGGAGCGAGTGAGGCGGGACTGGCGTCTTTTCCACCAGTCGATGTCGCCTTCGCGGCCCTGGTCAAGACACAGATGCTCTCGGGCCTAACTAAGGACCCTGCATGTCCTAATCGACAGTGCAGGATCACGAAGGTTCATTTAAAAAAGGGCTATGCAGCGGCTACAGAGGCAGTCAGACTGTCCAATGTGGCAAGCCTCCTGTCAGTCTACCAGGCGTCGCTGGTGAAAGACCTCCCTGAGCACCTTTCGGCGTCTCTAAGGGCGGAATTGGCGTTGATCGCTCAATTCCTTGTTAAGATAGCCCAGCTAAATGCTCGGGCCCAGGGCAGGAGTATTGCATCTCTAGTAGTTGCCAGAAGGCAGCTCTGGCTCTCGCAGTCGAGAGTCCAAGAGCCTGACAAGGCCCCGTTACTAGACGCTCCCATCACACCAGGGCACATGTTTGGCCCAGCGGTGGAGGAGATGCCGCAGCGCTCTGCTAAAGCCCGGGAGGCATCCCAGCAGATGGCGAAGATGTGGTCTCATAAGCCCTTCCAGCCTAAGCGCCAACAGGAGCATCAGTGACGTAGAACACCACCACAGCACCTACCGCGGCCGTGGGGTGATAAGACACCTCCCTCAGCTTCAGCAGCGCGTGGTCAGCTTCCATCTTCTGGACCGTGGCGCGTAGAATGGCGCCCTAGAGGAGGTGGCAGGTCACGCCCTCGTGGTTCTGGCCAGGCCCCTCGGGGACGGGCACAGCCAAAGCAGCCCTGAGACATCCAGACAGCTATTAGCCCACCCTTACATCGTTCCACAGCTCCAGTTCTGGCAACAATGCACCAACGACATCTGGGTGTACAAAACCATTTCCACCGGGTACACCGTTCCGTTCCGGTTAAAGCCTCCCCCCTTCAGGGGGGTGGTCGTAACTGCAGTGAAGGACTCGGTTCAGTCCTCAGCTCTGAATACAGAGATACAGGCACTGCTCAGCAAGCGTGCCATTCAACAAGTAGACCCTGCTCTGATCGACCAAGGGTTCTATTCCAAATACTTCCTAGTGCCTAAAAAAGACTGCGGGTTCTGCCCTATTTTAGATCTGCGAGTACTGAACAGATACCTACGGCGGTTATCGTTCAGGATGCTTACGCACAGGCACATCATCCAGTCAGTCTGACACGGCGACTGATTTACCACCGTGGACCTGACAGATGGGTACCTTCACATTCCCATCTGTCCGAGTCACAGGAAGTATCTGCATTTCGCATTCCAGAGCAGGGTGTACGAGTTTTGTGTCCTCCCATTCGATCTGTCATTAGCTCCTCGAACCTTTTCGAAGTGTATGGACGGTATTCTAGCTCCCTTGCGGGCTCAAGGCATCCGACTGCTGAACTATCTGGACGACTGGCTCGACTGCGCGCAGTCGAAGGAGCAGCTGGCACAGCACACAGTGATGGTTACGGACCATCTACATCGGCTGGGTCTGAAGGTCAATTCAGAGAAGAGCCGCCTCGTGCCAAGCCAACAGACCGAATTCATGGGTCTGCATCTGGACTCAGTGTTCATGGAAGCGACCTTGTCGACACAAAGAGTTGCCTCGCTGGAACGGTGTCTCTCCCTGTTCAGATTGACAGAAACAATCAGCATGGAGCTGTGTCAGTGCATGCTGGGGCTGATGGCTGCTGCCTCACAAGCCCTTCCTTTGGGCTTATTACACCAGAGACCTCTACAGGCCTGGTTCAATGCCTTCGCGTTACATCCGCGGAGAGACAAACACCGCAGGTTGACGGTATCCTGAACCTGCTGGGAAGCACTACGCTGGTGGAAAGTTCCGTCAAACATCCAACAGGGCGTTCGCTTGGGTCCCATTTTCCGGAGGGAAGTGGTGACGACCGACGCTTCCAGCCAAGGTTGGGGAGCAGTCTGGAATGGCTCAGGGACCCACGGAGTGTGGTCAGGACCCTGGAGGTCAGCCCACATCAATGCTCTGCCCTACGGCAATTCTTGCCAGTGCTCCTAGACAAGCACGCACGCACGTATTGTTGCGGCCGGACAACACCACGGTTGTGGCGTATATCAACCGCCAGGGCGGCCTATGGTCACCCCGCCTTCATTGAATGGTAACACGGCTGTTGCTATGGGCACAGCCACGTTTGATCTCTCTGCGCGCGGTTCACCTACCAGGCAGAGCCAATTATGCAGCAGACCTCCTATCCAGAGGAGGCCCTCTGGCAGGGGAATGGTGTCTCCACCCACAGGTGGTAGAACGCATCTGGGAATGGTTCGGCATAGCGCAAGTGGATCTCTTTGCTTCGCGAGAGACCACGCACTGCCCCCTATGGTTCTCGGTGAGGGACCCCGACAGCCCCCTAGGAGTCGACGCACTGGCTCACGAATGGCCGCCAGTCCTCCTATATGCGTTTCCACCGATTCCGATGCTCCCCGCCCTCTTAGAGAAGGTCAGGGTACAGCAAGTGACAGTGATTCTGATCGCTCCTCTGTGGCCTCAGAGAATTTGGTTTCCGAGCGTGGTGCAGTTACTGCACGGTCAACCGCGGGAGCTTCCCCTGCGAGCAGACCTATTGTCCGAGGCCGAAGGACGGCTTTGGCACCCCAACCCCAAGCTCATGCAGCTATGGGCTTGGCCTCTGAGCGGAAGTGCCTGTCAGCCTTAGGGCTTTCGACGGTGGTAATTTCGACCATCCAGAGCGCTAGGGCAGCTGTTCCAGGATTGGTGTCTGGAGGGGGACAATGACCCAATCTCTTGTCCTATGGCAGTGATATTACAGTTTCTACAGAAACTGTTAGATGAAGGGAAGTCTCCCTCTACACTTAAAGTGTATTTAGCTGCCATATCAGCTTGCCATGTACGAATTGACGGATTATCACCAGGTTGCCATTTTTTGGCATCTCAGTTCCTTAAAGGCGCAAGATGCTTGCGACCTCCAAGAATGACCAACTTACCGTCATGGAGCCTTGACCTGGTGCTAGAAGCCCTAGAAGCACCGTTCGAGCCTCTCCACACAGTGGATATGAAGCTCATGTCTATAAAAACTGCGTTTTTGCTGTCAGTAGTGTCAGCAAAACGCGTCAGCGAGTTACATGCACTGTCAGTGCATCCTTCATGTATCCGCTTTGCAGGAGACGGTTCTAAGGTCTCAATGCGCCCAAATCCAGCATTTTTACCAAAGGTTATATCTCCGTTCCACATGAACCAGCCGGTCGAGTTGATGGCGTTCCATCCTCCTCCCTTTTCCTCTCCAGAGGAACAACGGTTACACATGCTCTGCCCTGTGCGGGCATTGAGGTGTTATATTGACCATACAACAACCGTGAGGCAAACAGAACTACTGTTCACATGCCATGGTTTAAGACCTTGGGTCAGCCATTGTCAAAACAACGCCTTTCTCACTGGATAGTGGATGCTATTAAATTAGCCTATGAGTCTGCAGGCCTTCCACCGCCAGGGCAGTTGAAGGCGAATTCCACTAGGGGTATGGCAACGTCCTGGGCCCTCTTTAGAGGGGTGCCAGTGTCTGATATTTGCGTGGCAGCCAGTTGGGCTTCACCGCATACCTTTATGAGGTTTTACAGATTAAACGTGCTGGATTCCTCTGCTCCATTATTTGGAGCATCTGTACTACACTCTATGGCACCTCAGGATGCCAACATAGTGTTTAATACCCCACCTTAGGACAGGTGTCATTGCAAGCATAGAAGCTGAGGTGCAGCTCCGCATATGCCTAGATGTATTGCCGAGAATCCTCCCTCGCGACGGCTTGGGTACACTGTTCCCATACCTTGATGGTTATTTTCGAATTGAAAGGGAAGGATAGGTTGCGGATGCAACCCCGGTCCCCTGAAAGAGAAAATAACCATCAATTCTCGAGGTCGCTCCGGAAGCCTTCACGGCCTGAAGAGCAAAAGAGGAAGAGAGTCTCTGCGCGCTCCATATTGTAAGTTCCCATGGGGGCGGGCTTACACATCAGCTCGCATGGAGGCCTATCGGCAGCTTTGCTATAAAGCTCAGCCAATCCTACTGCCTGATGGCAATATCCGCATACCTTGATGGTTATTTTCTCTTTCAGGGGACCGGGGTTGCATCCGCAACCTATTGATATAAAGTTCATTTAAAGCAGTCAAGTCATCTGCAGGGAAACTACTTGGGGGAATAATGGTGTCTGTAGTCTCAAGCAGATTCTCAAAAAAGGCAGCAAGAAATGTTACCTGTGTGCTTCATTTCATTTATTGCAACAGATAAACTTCAGTTTTAAAAAATGTGTTAGTAATAATAATATTAATATTGTGAGATGGAAGCAGATAAATTTAAAGTATATCTATTGAAGCACAATATTTATTTATTTAAGACTTTGTCCTTAGAAATACACTATCAGTGGAAGATTCTGAAAGAGCTGTTCAAGATAGTCTAATCAAGACAGCCCTGTTCAGACAGCATCTGTAAACCTCACAACCCTCCACTATACTGGACTCTATGGCACCCAGTTGCACCAGTTCTTGCATCAGCTTGTTCTTGCACTGACTGATTTGCTCCATACCTTGCACTCTAATACTGCTATTCATTATAACTACTTCCTGTATCATGACTTGATTTTACTCTTATAAGTATCTGTATTCACGTTTTTTGGGGTTTTTTTTTTGTAATTGCTCTTATTTGAAATCGTTCTTATCCATTTATCATATTTACTACATGCTCTTAATGGACTTTACTCGTATAAGTAAATATTTTTAGCTATAAGTTGACAGTTCTTAGTCAAACATGCTCTTAAATGTAATTATTTAATGTATTCTTTATTTTGCTCTTATCTGATTTTGATCTTATTGTCTTCGGATTTTACTGTACCTGATAACTGCTCTTATCTGTAATGTGATATTTTATAATGTGATATTTCATACTGTGATATTTTGTAACAATTGTAAGCCACCCTAGATAAGGGTGCCTGCTAATAAATAAATAAATAAATAAATAATAAAGAAGGATGAAGTGTCCCTGTTACTTGTAAATACAAGACAAGTCATTCGAGCTGCTATCTTTATTGGTAGCACTTTCAGAATAAAAAATGCACCTGATGATTTGACAATGATCACTGTGTTAGTTATTGCCATGTAATCAAGTTCAGTGCCATTTACCTTTCAAAATAGTAGCTCAATAGACATTAAATATACATGTGTTTATACTATTTATAAATGTCTCAATTGTCCACTATGAAGTGTAAAATGCCCTGGTCTGAAAACAAGCTTGAAGTGTGGGGAAGGAGGCGGGTCCTAAACACCTGATTGTTGTTTTGTTATCACATGACATGAAGTGAATATCTGCAATGTGTCACAAGAACACTGCACCTATATCAACACACAACTCATGAAGCACAGCCTGTTACTCCACTTGAACACTGAACAGAGGAATGTCCTTTCTGTCCCTTCTCTGCAAGATGATTCTGCTAAAACACTGCAAGAAATGATCCTTCAGTGTGTATTGCTAATTACAGCCCTTGGTAATTATAATATTTTACTATTGTAAAATTAACAGCTATTATATTATTATTATTATTATTATTATTATTATTATTATTATTATTATTATTATTATTATTATTATTATTATTATTATTATTATTATTTCAGATCTTGTCTCTGGAAATGTAGTCACACAGGCTGTTCCCATAATAACAGTTCGAGTAGGAGAAACTGTTCTTTTACCATGCAGTTATACAGACAAGTCTTAGCACCTACCTCCTCTACTGGTACAGGCATGATGGAGAAACAGGACCTCAGTTTTTAATACGGAGGTGGGAAGACAATGTAGAATCCAGAGCGGATGGATTTGAAACCCGCTTTTCAATGGAAGCAAAAGCTGTGGAAAAATTACTTTCAAAGTTGAAGACTCTCAGTTGAAAGATGGCACCATTTATTACTGTGCTTTTCGTGAGTCACAGTGTTGGGAATCCTACACAGCTTGTGCAAAAACTGCATTAGAAAAAAACAAAAGCAAAAGGAGAATTACTAGATGAAGATGTTTTGTAAAAGCATTGTTGGTTTACAACATTTACAAACCACAAAAACCAAATATGTGTGATGGAATGAAGCCAAAGCTGTAGGTTGTGCTGCACAGTAACATATATAACAAGATCAAAGTCTAACACATACAGAAACTCATAAGCTTGGACTCCCATGATTCTTCTAAATTGCAAACAATAATATAGTTCCTTTACAATATGAACTCCATCCTCCTGATGTCACAATATAAAGCCTACCCCCCTCCCTTTTACGCAAGAATTAATCTCACTTCCCTCTTTTCCCCAGATCTAATCACATCATACTTAAGGAAGAAAACTTGGGATCATATGCCCCCATTTAAAATATACAAAAACACATTTATACCAGAGGGATGCCATCATAGAACCTCGATAGAGAGCAGTATTTTCTGGTAGTTTACCACACTGGTTAGAGCTGCAGTTCTGGCAAGGTAAATATGCCTTTATTGTAACCAAAACTATCAATCAGTATAACTGTTCAAAACCTGGGTTATACCCTCTAAACAGATACAGTAGCTTCACATGCTCCCCATCCTGCTGCTTCTCCTCCAGCCCTCAGTCTGCCATTTCACGCGATCCTGTGGCTTCTCCAGACATTCTCTGACCCTCGTCTCTGAATCTCCAGTGACATTAAGCAACTCATTTATCCTCTCAACTCTGCTGTTTCTTCAGTTTCTGACAGCCTGGATACATTTGATAACAGGATTACTCATCTGGAATGATCAGCTCCCCCTCCCATCAGCCACTTCAGCAGCCTGCCACTTCTGCGTCTTTCACCGCCCTGCCACTGCCAATCTTCACGCTCGTAACTGCTTCTCGTTCTGCCTCCTCCTCCACTTCAATGGTTCATTAGCACATTCTCTCCTCAGATTAGATGCAGTATAATCAAAGGTAAAGATGTTAACTCGACTTCAGTTCTTATTTGTGCATCAGATCATGGGGTTGTAGACTGCAGAGACCTAGCTGTTACCCTTAAATCTTGGGATCTTCAGCTCCAAAAAATTGTACTCTTGGTGAATTTCTCTTCGCTTTTTGTTTTCCAGAGATGTTTTATGTGAAGTTGACTCTCTCTGGCTGCAAGAAGCGGATTCGTATTTGTTTAACATTTTCAACCTCTCTAGATATTGCAGCACTATTTTTAAGAATATCACAAAGTGTATTTAGCAGAAACAGCATCCGGTCTAGAATTGGATAACACCCTTATAGACTGGTCCCAACCTGATCCTGATCTGCTCAATAGGTTTACATGACAATCAACCCTCCTTACTGCTTCAGATCCCCTTCACCTTTCAACCACAATTGCATTCTGACTTTCCTTGATCATGCAAAAGATAATCTATACCTCTGCCTGGATACCCTCAATGCTTATCTCGCTGGTATCCAGTACTGTTATCACCTCCCATATATTTCTTCAAATCCTCTCTCGTCTATCCCCACAGTTTACCTTCTCCTCAAGAGGATGGCAAATACCTATCACTACTGATATTCTCTTTCACCTTCTCTCAATCATCATTCAAGGCTGTTTCTCACCTTTAGATGATCTAGTCATTAAACCCCTTTCTTTCTGCCTTCTTTGGTTTTCTCCAGTGTTATTTCCTTCCAATTTTTTCCTCTGTAGGTCTTTGTTCCTGCAACCTCTCTCTCACCCCGACTCAATATCTTCTCTTTCTACACATCTACAAAGCCAACCAGTTCCACCAGAGTCAATTCATGCAGCTCTATAAACTCAGCTCTCCTCTTTGCCCTTATTCATCTCTCCAGATATCTTTCCTGTCGCAAACACTGCAAACTGATCCCCTTTATATTAATACTATCCACACTGCCATAACAAAAAAACTTGTGTTTTTCTTGTCTCATTTCTAAAGCTAGTCTGCCCCTTCAATTATATCTCCCTGTGGCAAAGCACAGCTCTGCCCTTTAGAAATTGGCAGGGATGGGGTTAAATTCCCCTACCTGCCTTGGTTCATTGTGTTCAGGTGGCTGGGGTTGATTAGACGATTAGTTTAATTAACGATCAATCAGCGCCCAGCCACCTGACATAAAAGGAGGCCTCTGCTTCTCATTTGGGAGGAGGGAGTTGAGGAAGCAAGGAAGTTTGGACTGGGTGCAGTCTTACATCTGCTGCAGCAGAGTCTTCCATCTGCTCTTCTCTCCACAACATCTCTTTTGCCCCACAGAGTTTTGCTAGTATGTGGGGGCCACCTCTCCAAATCTATCCTGATTTTCTTTGCTCTTCCTGTTGTTTCCCTCTAGGCTCCCCTTGGGAGAAGTAACGCTTGCTTCCAAGCCTTGCAAGCCAATTGGTTCGGTCTCAGCTACGCAAGGGCGGCTCTCCATGAACCAAAGGGAAACCCTGTACTCCTTCCTATATATCTGCTTTCTTCTGTACCAGTCTCCCTCTCTGGAGAGCCTCTTTACATGTTTATTTCCTTCTCTTTTCAGCATTCCTGTCTCCCTGTGAAGTGAAAGGTACACAGCCAATAAAAATATACATTATATGTGGGAGATACTGAAATAGAAGAAGGAATCTATGAAAAAAAATCTAGGAGTTTATGTTGATTCAGACATGTCTTCATCTAGACAATGTGGGGGAAGGTATAAAAAAGCCCTACAAAATGCTCAGCTATCTAGTGAAAAGTGTTGAATTTAAATCAAGGGAAGTAATGCTAAAACTTTACAATGCATTAGTAAGACCTCATCGAAAATATTGTGTTCAATTCTGGTCACCTCACTACAAAAAGGATATTGCTGCTCTACAAAGAGTGGAAAGAAGACTGACCAGAATTATTCCAGGTTTAAAATGAATGTCATATGCAGACAGGCTAAAATAATTGAATCTATTCAGTCTTGAACAAAGAAGATTATGCGGCAATCTGATTCAAGCATAAAAAAATTCTAAAAGGTATTGACAATGTCGACCCAAGGAACTTTTTTGACCTGAAGAAAGAAACCAGGGCTCACAAATGAGATTAGATAAATGGGCATTCAGAATAGAAAATAGGAGGCACTTTTTTTACACAGAGAATTGTGTCTGGAATCAACTTGTCAGTAAATGTTGTTGAAGCTGACACCCTGGGATCTTTCAAGAAACTGGTTGATGATATTCTGGGATCAATAAGCTACAAACTAAACGAGCAAGAGGGGCCGAATGGCCTGCTGTCGTTTGTAACCTTCCTTATGTTCTTATCTCTTCTCTGGCATGCTCCTGTCGCTTATTCTTTAGCAAAATACCGCTAATTCACTGCTTCCTCACCGCTTCCTCACCAACTACTTCATGCAGCTCCTAGTTCACGCCCTGGTACTGTCCCGCCCTGACTACTGCAAATCCCTCCGGGCCGACCTCCCTGCTTTTGCTATCCATCTGCTCTAGCTCATCCAAAATTTGCTGCTCGCCTTGTCTTTTCCCTTCCTTGTTTCTCCCACACTGTTCTGCTGCTGTGCTCCCTCCACTGGCTCACTATCGCATCTCCCATCCAATTCAAAACTCATGTACTCGCCTATCGCTGTCTCGACCTTTCTGTTCCTTCCTATCTCCAGACTATTATTTCTTCCTACATCCCCTCACGCCCCCTCTGCTCCTCCGCCACCGGAAGTTTAGCTGTACCCTCTCTCCTCCCTGTGCTCCCCCACTTCCAGAGCCCGCTCCTTCTCCACCCTTGCCCCTCAGTGGTGGAACTGACAACCTTCCAGCACCTCCACAAGACACAACTGTAAAGACAGCATCTGTAAACCTCACGACCCTCGAATATACTGGACTATATGGCACCCAACTGTATCAGTACTTGCATCACCTTGTACTTGCACTTAACTGCTCCACACGTTGCTGTATTCCACTACTGCTCTCAATTAGAACTATACTTTCTGTATCTTGTACTTGATTTTACTCTTAAAGGTAATCATATTTATGTTTTTTGTAATTGCTCTTACTTGAAATAGTTCTTATCCATTTGTTGTACTACTACTTGCTCTTAATGGAATTTACTTTTACAAGCAAATATTTTTACTATAAGTTTAACTGCTCTTTTCCAAAGTCGCCCTCAAACTTAGTTATTTAATGTATTTTTTATTTTCTCCTATTTGAATGTGCTCCTGTTTACTAATGAATTTATTGCATTTTATAACTGCTCTTAGCTGTATTGTACAAAATATCACAACGGTCACCCTGGATAAGGGCATCTGCTAAGAAATTATAATAATAATAATAATAATAATAATAATAATAATAATAATAGCCAAGTGTGAAAAAAAGCTCCTTACCATGGTAACTTATTGTAGCGCGCACGGGGGAAGGCAGCAGCAGGGCTGGTAGGTGATGTAATCACAAAAAAGATATAAGCCTGATGTATGCTCCTTGAAAAGGAGCCAGCTATTTTGTACAGTGGTATCGACGCTATGCTTCAGTGCAATAGGTCCCTGGTTCGCACCTGCTCTCTGCTTGTGTGTGGATTGCCTTGCCCTGTGTGATACACCTGCCTGATTTAACCTATTTCTTTATAGTATTCTCATATGACTTTTATAGTTGCTTTAGGTAAGGTACTTGAACAAGCTAATTTACATTTTCATGAGAAACTCGTGTTTCCTTTCCTAAGTGGGCGTTGAAATCAACACGTAAATGAGAAGCTGCACCAGATGTTGTTTGGTGAATGCTGCAGTTTTCCTGTGACTCCAATAGAACTTTTTACGTGCAAGGCTAAAAACACCACTAGATGTCGCTGTGTCTCAGTGTAAGATCCTATGAATAAACAAGTAATTTAGGCAATACAGTCACTTCTGGAAATAAGGATGTGACAGATTGGCCGATGGTCAGACAATGCACTATAATGCAGTCCAGAGCCAGGTGGCAAAACTAAACACAAAATAAACAACAACAACAAATTCAGATACTTAGAGCTTGCCATACTTGCTTAGTGATTAATGATTATTTTTTATATCCAGTTTATATTTGCCTTTAGTTCTACAGACGTGCATGATATTAGCCATGGTCCATGAATACAGAGAATAAAACCACAGGACTGGTTATTTTTTCAAAGGCATTTTCTGCCTTGGCAGGAAACCAAATGGAAGTGTGGGTGTGATGCATCCTTTTCGTCATCATCATCACACGATATGAAATTAACATTAATAATATGTCACAGATGAACCCCACACCCACATGAGGAGGAAGCTTGTAGACAGAGCAGATCACTTATCCATGTTCATATGAAGGTGATACAGGGGAATCTCTATCTTTCTGAGTAGATTAATCTGCAAGACTGCAAACAATGATCATTCAATTTGCAATGCTAGTCCTTGCCACTGGTAATTTCTGTTTTCTGTTAATTTATTTACCAAGTTATAATAATAATAATAATAATAATAATAATAATAATAATAATTCAGTCAAATACAGTCTCATCATTAATAAAGCATGATGTTTAATTTATTTGCTTAATTATTTATTTCAGATCTTGTCTCTGGAAATACAGTTTCACAAGATGATCGTTCAAGGGCAGTTCGTGAGGGAGAAACTGTTGAGCTTACTTGTAAATATACTACAAGTTTCACCTACTATGCTCTTGCTTGGTATCAGCATACCCAAGGGAAGCCCCTTCTCTATTTAACTCAGAGGCAGGAGGACAATTCTGAGCACCGCGCTACTAACCTGGACAGACGTTTTTCCACACAGTTAAAAACCAGGGACAAGGTGACAACTTTAGCAATTGCCAGTACGAAGCTGGAAGACTCTGCCACATACTACTGTGCTTTGTTCGACCCACAGTGCTGCATGCGAGTGCTGATCTAGTGCAAAATCTAAACCAGGATGCAGAACAGTCCCTAGCTGCAGCTGTGGTGTGTTTTATATAGTTTTAGCTCCAAAGTGCATGACTGAACAGGAAATAATAACCACCTAGATCAGTCAGTGGTCTGTGTGTTCTGTAATATTACAAAGCCCATAGTGTCCCATTGATGAGCTAATTGATGCCTTGTGTTAATAAATCTACAATAAACTTAGTCAAGCAGACAAACACTGTGGCTAGTGCCTTGTTACTAAGTGTGCTAATTACAAACTGCATGTGGTGCTGTCTGTTTCTATATATCAGTTCGGGAGGGATAGTCCACATGTTTCACTCCTCTAACCCACTCCTGATCACTCATGATTAACACACTAATCAGAATTATCATTGTTGTATTCACATAGCACTTTGTGATAACTCCTAGGCAGGGTCAGAAGGCAAAACTGTACCAGAAATGATAACTCCAACTTGCAAGGTAATGGATAAAATGCTTACTAAACAACAATAAATATGATCAGAATAGGCAGTGTACACAAACTGGAGTATAAACAAAAGAAATACAAAGCTACAAATTATATGTGCCTATAGACGCTACTCCCAATGTAAAGGGCGGTCCACTTGCAGGAACCTGCACTCACACACCCTCTGCATACATTGACAGGATTTAAAATCCTGTAACTAAACACTGTCCTTTACACAAGCTCTGAGTTGAGTTGATTTCTTCTTACTCGCCAGCCAAGCAGCAGGAGTGGAAACAATGGTCTGCAACACAATGGCCGGGTTTCCATAGAAAAAGAAAAATAAGTGTCACAAGTGTGAATGGGAACACACAGTGGGGATTTGGATAAAAAGGACAGGCAGGAAGCAGAAAGAGACAGAGTGCAGCAGCGGCAGAGACAGGAAGCCGGAAGCTAAGCCGCGGAGCAGCAGGGAAAGGAGAGTGGATTTTGGAAGATCCAGCACAAGGAACAGAGAACGTGGATTCAAACAGAAAGAGACTACGGATGAAAGAAAGGAAGAATTGGTAGGACGGAAAAGGAAACAGATATTGGACTCTTGTTGTAGGGTAACTACTGGTGGTAGGTGGTTAACCTATTGATCGGGACTGTGTTTACATTCTGCCATTGTGTTTATTTTCCTGTTTTTTTTTCAGTTCTCCCTTTTGTTTTGGATTACTTTTCTCTTTTTACTTCCTATGCTCTTCTTACGCACCCTTTATTTTTGTGGATACTTACTGTTTTATGGTGTTTTTAGAGACTACTTTTTACAAACCACACGAGACGCATTGGAGGATTTTTACCAGTTATGATTTTGTTTTATTTTTTGAATCGTGTCTTGAGTTAATTGCTGCATAAAATTACATTATCTTACATGGTTGGTTTTAAGCGGACCGGAACGTGTTGGAGGGATCGTTTCAGGGTCTAGAGGTGGCCCCAGGAGTCCTACAACCTGTGGAGAGAGAGTTTATACTCGCCG
Organism: Polyodon spathula; assembly: GCF_017654505.1. Classification (NCBI taxonomy): domain Eukaryota; kingdom Metazoa; phylum Chordata; class Actinopteri; order Acipenseriformes; family Polyodontidae; genus Polyodon; species Polyodon spathula. The sequence goes on from NC_054558.1 coordinate 12,744,227, forward strand.
GTTCCCAGATATGGAGAAATAGATACGCAAGAGACAAAGATAGGCTAAGGGGAAGTAACCACCTGCAACACTAAAGTATAGGTGTCATCTTACTTACCGTTGTATGTGGTCCTGACAGCCTCCTTTTTGTCTTTTCTCTTTCTCCTAGACATCTCCGGGATCCTCATCATCAGTTGGTGGCCAATCACAGGCTTTTCTCGGCAAGGAGGATTAGCAGCGTTTCGGCACGTGGGACGGTTAGCGGCAGGACGGGTTTGGTCGCTTATCCCAGGACAGTATTTGCCTCGGATTACGCACTCTATTTCTGGACTTGCTGGTTCAGCTAAGAACAAACTTTTTTTTTTTTTTATTTTACCCACGGGAGAGGAATGCCCTGGTTTTAATTTTTGCAGTGTTGTGTGCGTGTTTGTTTGGTTTCTTTTTTTAAATACTTTACCCTGTGGAGAAACAATAAAACTTGTTTTAACCTATTTGGTTCTCCTGAGTTTGTGTGTCGGATCCCTGGGAATCAAAAGAACCTGTCTAGGGAAGGTTATTATCATTCGGTCACAAAGGTCCTTGCCCTTTTCAAACACAAGGTGGCGTAGTCAGTGCTTACTAATTGTATATTTACTTACGGTTGGCCCTGGTCATCCCACCCGTGACATAAGTCTCACCTTTTTCTCATGCTATTTTGGCAGTACCTTTCATTTAGTTTAGGTTTCCATGTAATTTTCTTTTAGCCAGAGAAATTATCCTTCCAAATGCAAATAACCTAATTAATATTGAAGAACTGGAGAGTATATTTAAACGTTTCTGTCTGAGTTCCAATCTGACCTTGCTCCACGAGGTATACGGTACAGCGTTCTTAAACTGTGTTTCCACTGAGGTTTCAGCTTGTATTGAAGCACTGCAAGGGCAGCCTGCCTCATTTACACACCAAAAAAGCGTTACACAGTTATTATTATTAATTCATAAGAAAGCAAGGTGTTGTATTTGCTTCACATTTTGACTGCATATTTATTTATTGGAGCTAAAATGCCAGCAGTTTTTTCTAGTATTTTTTAGCTTATCAAACAACTTGACTAATTGGTAATCATTTGAAACGTTGAATAAAATAAATAAAATTAAAAAAAAACCCTTGTACTGTATGCATTTTTTTTTCCTGTTTGGTCAAAGAAGATTTCCAGGGCTACTTGCAGCACATATCAGATAACAAAGGATTATCAGATAATAGAGGCCTTTATTTATAATAGAAACTTGTGCAAGGTTATGTCACAAACAGGATTTTCACTGCTGAATTTTGTAAGCAATAGGTACGTCTTTCGGACATGTTTCCATGTCAATTGCACAGCTTTTTAGTGTGAGAAGTGATTTGCACCCCTTTAAATGTGTACAATGTTTCAGATGAGCTCTTCCTATAGTGTGAGGCATGTCTGTGGTATGTGCTGCTACACCACAGAAGTCATGACAGTGGAGAGAGGGTCTGGAGTTTCTCAACTGCGTGGAAACCAGGCCAATGCTGACTCTATCAGTCCTGGCTCATCAGACCAGTGTGTGCAGCTCTATCCATCCTGACTCATCAGCCCAGTGTGTGCAGCTATCAGAGCCCAGTGTGTGCAGCATCAGTCCTGGCTCATCAGCCCAGTGTGTGCAGCTCTCTTTAAAATAAGTTAACATTCTACAGACTTTCCAGAACCTTCCAATACCCTGCAAAGCTGACACAGCTCACCCAATCGGTATTGAGATAAATCTTCCTGATGACAAGAACAGTCACATGATGTGAAATGGATGTCTGTGTTTACCCATGCTGCCCAGCTGTATGAATACACAGCTCATTCTCAACAGTCAAGCCATCTTCAGGGGAGCTATTCTCCGTCTGTGTGTCATGTCTGTAGTTTCTAAGCAAGCTGATTCTCAACGAAGGCTGCAGGCAATGTTACCTGTGTGCTTCATTGTACTTTTTGTAATTGGTAAGTTTCAGTTCTGCTTTAAAAATGTATTTACAATAATAATAATAATAATAATAATAATAATAATAATAATAATAATAATAATAATAATAATAAACCCTGTTATTTTATTATTTTTAAAAGAGAGTGAAGTGGTTTATTGAAAAAAGTGTATGAATTGAAGCATGTCTTATTTATTTAAGATTTTGTGCTTGGAAATACACTAACAATGGAAGAGTCTGAAAAAGAAGTTCAAGAAGGAGGAGATGTCCATATTACTTGTAAATACACGACAAGTTATTCTACCTATGATGTTTATTGGTACCGACATGATGAGGCGAATCCTCCTCTGTTTTTGATCTGGAGGTATTCGGGCAGCAGTGCTGAACGGCGAGCTGACGGTCTCGACACACGTTTTTCCATGGAGCTGAAAACGAGAGAGACGTCGACAACATTAACAATTACAGGATCACAGCTGAAAGATTCTTCCACCTATTACTGTGCTCTCAGTGACTCACAATGCTGCATCTTGCTAAGTTACAGTGCAAAAACTATATCAGGCTGCAAATATAACCCAACACAGCAAAACACAGATGTGCCTGTTTCAAGTGGTGAAGAGAAACCACTCCAGATGTGCTGGAATATAGGCCATTAAACACACACACACACACATTTGCATAACAAATCTTTAATAAAACTGTTAGTTAAATATAGGATTACATATTTTAAACACAACACTTAGCAAAGAGCTTGCGATTTCAGTTAAGCATTAAATATTATTTGCTTATTCCAGGATGATGCAATTATTGGAGTTCCTATCTTTCGCTCCCATTTTGACAATAATTATGTTTAAATCATTTGTATAAATTGGATACAAATGGATTTAATGAAAACACCTCCAGTTTAGTCAGATTAGGACAGCGAAGTTGAGGGATTAAATTGGCTAAACATTTCTTGTGATGATAGACAAAGAGAAGGAGATGTGATACCTTTTATTGGACTAACTAAGCAATAATGAATCACAAGATTTCAAGACCTCAAAGGTCTCTTCTTCAGGTGAAAGGAGGAAAGAGAGATTGATGTTTACATTCAAAGGTGGCATCAGAACTTTAACAAAAAGAACCCATTTTGAATCACTACAATTCTAATGTAAGGAAAAAAGCTTTTTTAATCCAAGTGAGGTTAAATAAATGTTTCTTATTATACAAAATGTTTGGGTTATTCCTGACCTGAAATAAATTATTTTAAAGTCCTTTAAAAGAAGAGCTGATCTTTTGAATATAAAGTTTTTCTTTAGAGCGGGTGGAGGGTCATGTAACAGCACGTCTTTTAAACAATGGGGTGAGGGGGGGCAATACTTTCAGCAATTTAACCCAGTTTTATGGACTGCTTGATTTTACAAACCAATCTCTAAGAAGCCTAACTTAACAAGCAAAATACCCGTAAGGATCGGGAATATTCATACCTCCACTATTATGACTGTCATACAGTTTATTGATTTTAAGGCTTACTTTGTTATATCTCCAAATACATTTACTGAAACATACATTACTATGTGAAAAATAAGAGAATGGATTATGAACTGAAGCATGGCCAATTTGTACAATAAGAGAATGAATAGTGGACGCATGGGCAATGTGTACAATAAGAGAATGGATAGTGGATGCATGGGCAATGTGTACAATAAGAGAATGGATAGTGGACGCATGGGCAATGTGTACAATAAGAGAATGGATAGTGGACGGACAGACAATGTGTACAATAAGAGAATGGATAGTGACATGGGCAATGTGTACAATAAGAGAATGGATAGTGGACACACGGGCAATGTGTACAATAAGAGAATGGATAGTGGATGCATGGGCAATGTATACAATAAGAGAATGGATAGTGGACGCATGGGCAATGTGTACAATAAGAGAATGGATAGTGATTTTAATGGGCAATGTGTACAATAAGAGAATGGATAGTGATAGCATGGGCAATGTGTACAATAAGAGAATGGATAGTGAGGAACATGGGCAATGTGTACAATAAGAGAATGGATAGTGATAGCATGGGCAATGTGTACAATAAGAGAATGGATAGTGGATAGCATGGGCAATGTGTACAATAAGAGAATGGATAGTGATAGCATGGGCAATGTGTACAATAAGAGAATGGATAGTGGATAGCATGGGCAATGTGTACAATAAGAGAATGGATAGTGGACAGCATGGAATGAATAGTGTCTTTATCAATGTGTACAATAAGAGAATGGATAGTGATAGCATGGGCAATGTGTACAATAAGAGAATGGATAGTGGATAGCATGGGCAATGTGTACAATAAGAGAATGGATAGTGGACGCATGGGCAATGTGTACAATAAGAGAATGGATAGTGGATAGCATGGGCAATGTGTACAATAAGAGAATGGATAGTGATAGCATGGACAATGTGTACAATAAGTGATAGCATGGGCAATGTGAATGGATAGTGGATAGCATGGGCAATGTGTACAATAAGAGAATGGATAGTGGACGCATGGGCAATGTGTACAATAAGAGAATGGATAGTGGACGCACGGGCAATGTGTACAATAAGAGAATGGATAGTGATAAGCATGGGCAATGTGTACAATAAGAGAGTGGATAGTGGACACACGGGCAATGTGTACAATAAGAGAATGGATAGTGGACGCATGGGCAATGTGTACAATAAGAGAATGGATAGTGGACGCACGGGCAATGTGTACAATAAGAGAATGGATAGTGATAGCATGGGCAATGTGTACAATAAGAGAATGGATAGTGGACGCATGGGCAATGTGTACAATAAGAGAATGGATAGTGGACGCATGGGCAATGTATGCAATAAGAGAATGGATAGTGGACGCATGGGCAATGTGCCTACACTTCAGATTCCACAATTGTTTCTGTGCCACCATTGCCATAACTGCCATTGAAATGGTTTCTATTCTGCCCCTTAAGGATAGTGATAATTTATCTCAGGACTAATTTAACTGAAACCCTATCAATTAGTGGTGTCATTAAATCTGATAGTGTTGTTAATCTTGGTATAAATTTGAATCCTCAAGTATGTAATACATTGTGCAGGCCTCTGAAGGGATCATTTTGATATTCAGTACTAAAATAATATTTAGACAGGGGGATAGCTTGTGATTTTAACCAATGTGCTTTATATCCTGAAACATCACTGTATTAGTTTATTATATCCATGAAGCATGGAAGGGAGGAATAGGGCTTCTTACCAGTATCTATAATGCCATCTACATATACTGTAGCATTCCCTGGATACCTTCAGTTTGCTGAATTAATTCTGCTAAAGGTTTGATTTCTAAATTAATAAAAGAGGTGAAATGGGACAACCCTGTCTAGTTCCTCTGTATAGATTAAATGGACTGGAGAGAAAAAACTTCCAGTATGAACTGCTGCAGATGAGTATGAATATAGTGTCTTTATCCAGCTCACAAAATTATCTAATTATCTGCAAATCCCAATCTTACTGAAATATTATACAGAAATGTCCATTCTATTTCATCAAATGCTACCCATATGTGCCCAAGCGTGGTGTTGAATGCTTCCTCAGCAGCGGTCAGCCCTCCGGAGAGGTAGGGGTTCGAAGTCAGGGCAGTACACGCTTTATCACCTGAATGACAGGGAAATATATATTGGTCAGTTTCATTTTATATCTCTGAGTTTGTTTTTAATTAATGAGTGATAAGATAAATTAGTTGAAACAGTATTCACTACTAACAATAAAGCCAACTATGTTTTTCAAAAATCATATTTGGGCAAGAGCACTAAAACACATTATTAACCAGCCAGGCATGAGGTACTTTGCTTTATTACAGCATCTTGGATTCACTCTTGCACCAGTTCTCTGTGCATGGAAACCACATTTTCACAAAATCTCACTAGTAATCTTCAAAAACAGCATGAGTACTTTACGCATAGCTAATTTACATATCAACCCCCACCTTTCCCATTCATATGCATGACGTTGGGTGAAAAGCTTGGTTTCCTCGAGTAAAATAAATTGAGCGAATGGAAACCAAAAAAGCATTTTACATGTCATTTTTCGGCAAATGTCTTGAGTTAAAAAAAAAAAAAAAAAAAAAAAAACATGCATGGAAACTTCATCATTGTCAATACCTTTTTAGAATTTTGAATGCTTGAATCAGATTGCTGCATAGTCTTCTTTGTTCAAGACTGAATAGATTCAATTCTTTTAGCCTGTCTGCATATGATATGCCTTTTAAACCCGGAATAATTCTGGTCGCTCTTCTTTGCACTTTTTCTAGAGCAGCAATATCTGTTTTTGTAGCGAAGTGACCAGAGCTGAACACAATAGTCTAGAATAGGTCTTACTAATGCACTGTAACATTTTAACATTACTTCCCTTGATTTAAATTCAACACTTTTCACTATATAGCCAAGCATTTGGGTGGCCTTTATAGCTTCCCCACATTGTCTAGAGTGAAGACATTTCTGAGTAAACAAACTCTGTCTTTTTCATAGATCCCTTCTTCAATTTCAGTATTTCCAATATGGTATTTATAATGTACATGTGTATTGCCTGCATGTAGTACCTCACACTTTTTTATATTAAAAGTCATTTGCAATGTGTCTGCCCATTTCTGAATGCTGTCTAGATCATTTTGAATGATCTTTGCTGCTGCAACGGTATTTGCCACTTTATTTTTGTGTTGTCTGCAAATTTAACAAGTTTGCTTTCTATACCACAATCTAAGTCATTAATGTAGATTAGGAAGAGGAGAGGACCTGGTCACATTGCTCCATTTTGAGGTTTCTCCTCTAATCAGTACTTTTTGTTTTCTACATGTTAACCACTCCCTAATCCATGTGCATGCATTTCCTTGAATCCCAACTGCGTTGATTTTTGAGAATTTTTCTTTTTTTTTTTTGCGGGACTTTGTCAAAAGCTTTCTGGAAATCTAAATAAACCATGTCAGATGCTTTGCATTTATCAATTGGTGATGTTGCATCCTCAAAAAAATCAAGCAGGTTAGTTAGACACAATCTCCCTTTCCTAAAGCTAAGCTGACTGTCTCCCAGGATACTGTTACCATATAGGTAATTTTCCATTTTGGGTCTTATTATAGTTTACATAAGTTTACATATAATAAAAGTCAGGCTGATTTTCTGTAGATACCTGGTTGGGTTTTGTTTCCCTTTTCGTGGATTGGTATTATGTTTGCAATTCTCCAGACTGTCGGTACTACCCCTGTGTCAAGAGACTGCTGCATGATCTTAATTAGCGGTTTGTAAATAACTTTTCATTTCTTTGAGTACTGATGATATGAGTACTTGGGATGATCTCATCCAGCCAGGGGATTTGTTTATTTTAAGAGCTCCTAGTCCCTTTAACACGTCTGCCTTTGTTATGCTAAAGTTATTTAAAACTGGATAGCAACAGGTTGACATGTGGGGCATGTTGTCTGTATCCTCCTTTGTAAAAACTTGTGAAAAGTAATAATTTAATATAGTTACTATTTTTTTCTCTTCATCTATGGAACACAGATAAGAACCCATACGTGCTCTATTCAAAAATTGCCTTGATTGTGACCTTTGACCTCTCCTTAATGTCAAATATAAAAACAGCTTATAACTCTTTACAGAATGCAGATATGGGATGGTTCCTATGGAACACATATAGAAAACCATATGTGCTCTATCCAGCTGCATTGGTGGTCATATTGTATTTGTCAAACATATTGAAACAACTTCTTCTCTGAAACTGTTTTGTCAATTGAAGTGAAACTTTGCAAACTTAACTTCAGACAATTTCCCTGAATTTAAAAATAAAGTTGCTACATCAAAAAAATATAGAAGCCAAGAGCAAATCAAATTTCAGCATGTATTGTACTATTAATCTATGGTAGAATATAGTACAAAGACTAGTAGAGGCCAATGGGATACCATGCCACATGTGAAATACAGCCATAGGTCACATGGCCTGGCGCTTGGACTCCGGTCATTGCTGCTTGTAGCTATATTTATTATTATTATTATTATTATTATTATTATTATTATTATTATTATTATTATTATTATTATTTTCTATACTTATGTGAATTGCATATGGGTCATTACAAAAAACAGGGAGCTGTCTTCAGCACCCCAAGTGATGATTATTATTGTTTTTGTCTGGAAGCATAAACATTTATTTAGCAAAACAGCCATAGTGATAATTCATGTTGGTATGTAATGGATGGGGAGGGAGTAATAGTTTGATGTATGATTTATAATGATCTGAGCAGTTTTGTTGACTTGTCCGGCTATTTTTGTCTCCTTCCGGCTTTTACTCACTCCCTTTGTGAAGTATGATTTTTCTAAACTCAAACAATTAGGTATGAAAACTAAATCTGAATTGTGTATTTTATTTATTTATTTTTACTAATAATGGTTATTGGCCATTGAGATGGGAAAGATCAATGCTTGAAAAACAGACAAGAGCAGCAACACACAGTTTCACTTAATTTTAGCTTCTAATACTGTTGTACATAGTTTCATTCATGCCGTTCACTGTATCTGCTACTTACTATTACAGCATCACCTACTGTACCCTTGCACACTACACACAAGAGAACCATGTTGTCTAAAAAATGCACAGCATTACCAATGTAAGTGCAAGTAAAAACATAGATTGGCTTATTACTTGGCGATCCAGTCAGAGTTCTGGTGGTCCGGATTTGACCATGGTCTACCTATTGGCTACCCCTGGTCTAAAATTTACAATTGGAAACCAGCGATTAGTCACACATTTTCAATTGGAAACAAATGATCAGTCTTGTTCACAATTGGAAACCAGCAATCAGTCACACGTTTACAATTGGAAGTCAAGCTGGAAGACTCACCTCTTCACTACTGTGCTTTATTTGAAAGATCCCACAGCATGGCATGCCAATGCTGAGTCAGGGCAACAAGCCAACCAGAATAACACACTGTCTAGCTCTGTGGTTCTCAGCCAGCCCGTTTATTACAATCCTGACTGCAAATCCATTACTATAGGTTTGGTTACAAGACACAGACGAACATTTTAAAAAAAACTGATTCATTATTGAAGACAAGAAATTATTTTCCAATTTTTTGTGTGGATATGTTTGAAAGATTGAAAATCAAATTAAATTGTACAAGCATCTTTTGGCACGTTGATAGAAAACACAATGAATACTACATAACTAATAGCAATTCGTATTTATGTGAAATGTGTCCTGAAAATGTATTTAATACTGCTGAATATATTGTATGGAGGTTATGGATTATGTGTGTATAGTATGGGCTGCAGATCTTGAAATATTCAATACAATAACTCATTAGTTGTGGGTTGTTGTATTTGTTTTTTCCCAGTGCAAGACTGAATCATCAAGGCCCTTCAATGTGATTTGCTTTATGGAATGCAAAGACAGTAGTAGTCCTTCAGTGTGATTTGTGCTATGATTTAGCTTCTTAGAGATCAGATCAATACATTATGCATTCAGTTAAGAACAAGTGCGAAGATGACAGTTAATGGCATGTATTACTGTGCTCTGTTTGATTTTTGGGCGCAGATTACAATCACTACCTGTGACAGAGCAGGAGATGTCGCTGTGACATTATGTTTTAGGGCCTATAGAACATCAAACATACGATGGTTTATTGTATCCCATTAGTATGAATAATAATCTTACATTTGTAACATCTTTATACCACATTTCTATAAGAATTACACCATGTAACATTTTTTATTATTTCTTTTTGTTCCTGGGTAGTTCACATAAAGTCAGAAAAAAACATATGAATCCAAATTAACATGTATTTATACTAAAGTAATACAAAAATGACTACAAAAGATTTAGAAGTAAATACAGTATAATCGTAAATCTCGAAAAACTACTCACTTCTTAATCTTTTGTAGTCATTTTTGTATTACTTTAGTATAAATACATGTTAATTTGGATTCATATGTTGTTTTTTTCTGACTTTATGTGAACGAAAAGACACACATTTGCCCGTTTTCCCATTGGAAATAGTGATATTTCGAAATATCATTGTCCTAGTCACAAAAGCAAAGTTTGTGGGGAATAATAGCCATTTTCTATACTTCTGAGGCATAAGCAATTAGGAAATAACACTTACTACCCAGGAACAAAAATTGTGTTACATAGTGTTATTTTAACGGTACTATAACAGGCTCTTTATCTTAGGGCAGGGCTTCACAACCCCAGTCCTGGGGACCCCCTGTGTCTGCTGCTTCTCATTCCAATTGAGCTCTGTTACTTTACTATATCTTTAATTGAAATGACACTTTGCTTAATTAGACCTTTACTGGTTTTCAGCTCTTAAACAGTTGTAGATTTCAAGTTCGCTATAACAGTTTATAAGTAACTTGAACTCTGCAACTGTTTAAGAGCTGAAAGCAATTACAAAGGTCTTCTTAAGCAGATTATCAGTTCAATAAGGGTTTAGGTCAGTTAGAATGAAAACCAGATGGCACAGGGGGTTCGAGAACCCCTGGCTTAGGTGTTACCATTTTCCTAATTTTTACAAATGGTAAATGAAGGTGATTTAATCTGAAAAGAAACAATGATAACATGTACAAATCTGTAGAGTGTTCCATGATGGTTGGAGACTAAGTCGTCGTCCCCCGTTCCCCCCTTCCCTCCCCTAGGCAGTGTTAGAGATTTTCAATACAATATTACATAACTACTCATTACTGACATCTTCCAATACTTTGCCCCTGTTCTTCCTCTGATCTGCTTCCTTATTAACATCTCTGCTCTCTGGCTCCTTTCCCTCAGTCTTCAAAAGTGCAGCTAGCCTCATTTGGCCACCAAAAATAAAAAATGAGGAGACATAGTGTTACACAAATACTAAATAAAGAAAGAAAGAAAGAAAGAAAGAAAGGAAAGAAAGAAAGAAAGAAAGAAAGAAAGAAAGAAAGAAAGAAAGAAAGAAAGAAAGAAAGAAAGAAACATTATATAAGAAATATCCTTGGATCCTTATAATTTACTTAAGCCCCTTTCACACTGGCATGCTCTACCCAGGTCAGGACCCGGTATCATGCGGGTCGGCTACATGATTTCACCCTGCTTTGATAGAGCAGGGTTCACCTGGGTGACAGACGGAAGTACACAATGTGTGTATCAACAGCTTTTTACTGAAGCTTCCATCCAAGCTTCTCTGGATTCAACCGCCGGCCCAAATGTTGATTAGAGAAAACGTTTCTTCAGCCCTGCTGCAATCTGGCTCATGGTGTGTCTCAAGCAACAAAAATATGGCTAAACCAAATAAACAAAAATGTTCCTTGCTGAAGTGAAAACGTCACACAAGCGTTTGTTATGTCATCGGCTGTCATGCGTTTTGTCTTGCTCAACCCAGGCGCGTGGTTTCGCACTACGCAAGACTGTGACCCGGGTAGAAGTGCGCGTGTGAAAGGGGCTTGAGGGAGATAAAATACTTGCATTTTGGTTAATTATATAAGTGTTATCCAGTCAAATGTTTAGTAGAGTACATGTTTTAAATACTGATAGCAAATTTAATAGGCTATCTTACTCACCCCATTTTAATCTTATAACAACAACAATAATAATGTTAATTGGGGTCTTATATTTCTTTTTTTGTTTGTTTGTTTTAATACAAATTGTTTCCACTTTTCAAAACATGCTCGCAGGTGTTCTCTGTTTGAAGAAAATACTCCCCGTATCTGTTTGCATAATACATATTTACAAGCAACAACAAACTCACTGGTGTATGACGAGAACCTGCCAAAGGAAGCAGAACTCTCAGACTCAATTTTTTTTTTTTTTTTTTTTTTTTTTTTGTTGTTGTTGTTGTTGTTGTTAAGTTTAAAAACTAAGCTAGGTGGCCTTTTGTTTCAAACTCGTTTTATATTAAACTGAACGTTACTGGCATCTTAGCTTATACAATAAACACTTTGCAGTTTGTACATTACCACGAGCATAACAACAACAATACACATTCTAATTCATATTTGACATTAAATAAAAAATATCTATGAATTAGACATGAATGAAAAGGAAGAGTCGACGTCACCTAAGGGCGGTTCAAGCTCACTTCACTTTTTTTTTTTTTATGGAATCACCAATACAAAGCAGAGATGCACAACAGACTGATATCGTGTAAAGTTTTCCGGGAGAGAGAAAATGATACTCTACGTTATTATCTCCATTGCATTTGTTAAATGTAATATTATAATGTGTTATTTATGTAGTACTCATTTTAATAATCATTGTGTGGTATTATATTTCATTCATTTGTGTTTGATTTTGTATCCACACATTCATTGATTCGTTTTTTTTTTTTTTTTTCCTTTTCAGGTGTAAACACGAATCCACTTATTAACCAATTCCCTCCAGCAGTCAGTATACATCAGGGTGAATCAGCTTTCTTTGAATGCAGTCTTAGAGACGGGAACATGGGGAGCTACTATATGTACTGGTACCGGCGACGACCCAGATTATCTCCAGAATTCATTTACAGGGAAGGCGATATTTATGGAGACGAATTCAAGGAGCGTTTTTTCGCAAAGGTGGAGAGCTCAGATAACAAATTCTCCTTGCAGATCAAGCCCTCAGAAATTGAAGACAGCGGCGTGTACCATTGTGGAGCTCGTGCACTGTGACGCGCTTACTGTACACAACCATACAAGAAATGCAGCCCGATGAGAAAGGGAGAAGAGCTGGGGAAGACAACACACTGGTGATGACTGTTTAAATAGACATTTGTTTTTAGTTCAATTGTCTGGTTAAACCCAGGGCTGATTGAATGAAATCGCACATTTTTAGTAACGCATGATGTCCTCAACGCATTATAAAGCACATTATTCAAAAGCATACATTGACAATGTTAAAACAGTATGTCTTATATAGATAGATTAGTTTAAAGGTAAATACTGCAAAAGGCCAACCAACACACACCCTGAACGTGCCACACACTTTGCACAATACGGCAGATCATTGAATCACTAAAAATAATATATATATATATATAGTATATATATAGATATATATATATATATATATATATATATATATATATATATATATATATATATATATATATATATCTATCATCCAGAAGTAGCGGTAGTAATATTGATCACCCCACGTATACCTTCATAGAAAAAACTGTCCAACTTGTTCAAAACGTAATAAAACAGCAATCTGTATATAAAGCACAGGCGCCGGAGACGGGTAGCCACGCACATTTTAAACAGGAGTGGCTCTGCCCACCAACTTGTAACAGCGAGGGCGAGAAAAATTATATTTCATACCTTGAATCTCATCGTTATTCCAAAACAGTGACACAGAAGTCAAATAAATCCACAAATTAAGAAGACACCGGAACTGTGTTAATAAACAATCATCCACTGGAACAAATTTTAAAGTGGGGGTGCTGAAAGCCATTTAACAGAACTGTATCCCCTGTATATAATGGAAGCCATGCAATGCCAGAAGGTGCGGCCGCACCCCCAACACCCTTAGTTCCAGCGCCCTTGAATCAGACCAACGTTTACTGAAAAGCGTTTACAGAAAACATGTATTTTCTCATGTATGAAGCCGAGATATTTGCGTATGTAACACTTCCCCAGTCACAGGAGCGTACAGGAAAACACATCTGCCTTTAATTTCAAAATATCACAGAATCTACGCCAGTTCAGTGTGATAAGGCACAGAACATATAGGATATATTTAAGTTATTTTATTCAGAAAACGGCAACAAGGTCGCCAAAAAAAAAAAAAAAAACACAACTAATTACCGTGTGGTAGATGACCGCAACTGGAGTTATCCGTAAACGGGCTTATTTAAATAAATAAATAAACAAACCTAAAATAGCCACACATTGTTTAAAAAGTACTTATATAATGAGACAATCACTCCATTCAAATGCACGTAATCACACTTCAAACGAGTAAACCAGTGGAGGTCATGTATTAAAAAGTGCAACAACGTACCTAGCGAATAAAAGGGAGGACACATTTTCAGGAAAGGGTGAAACAAAATAGTACTAATACAAAATACCGCGGTGTAATGCGCACACACAATGTCCGTGCAAGGGAGGGAACACACACAGAGAGAGAGAGAGAGAGAGAGAGAGACTTTTAAGAACCTTTATTTAAATATTCCAAATAAAATCCATTAAAATTCAAATACAGGTAAAACACAACAAAAGTTAAGATTCCTACTGCCTGAGCAAAATTTAAAAAAGTCCTAAAATATATCGTGTTCTCCTTAAAAACAGATTTTAAACAAAATAAAAGGATCATTAAAAAATCAATATTAAACAGTGTTTTTTTTCTTTGTTGAAAACAGATAAAAGCCAAAATAAAACACTGTAAAACAAAAATTAAATAAAATTAGAACAAAAACTGGAGCTCCCCCTCCTCACTCACAGCACACAAGGCGTCTCCCACACACCACCTCTCCTGAAAGTCCTCCAGGTTACTGACCAGTTTAAAATACTCAAACTCTACTCTGATCTGGCTGACCACGAGCACCCTGAACTGAACCACTAAACTGGTCAGTCCAGAACCAGAGAGTTGATTTCTCCTTGTCTTTAAAATAGCCAATTTTGCCTGTCCAATTAAAAAATTAATAAGAACACACCTGTTTTTCATTTTAAAATTGTATAGAACCCCAAAAATAAAAAGCTCCTTACTAAAAACAACCCCTAAATTATTCAGGATTCCCTGCAGTAAATTAAAAAGTGGCCGCAGCCTCTCACACTCACTGTAGGCATGAAAGAGAGTTTCCTCTGCTGAGCAAAAAGCGCACTGCTCACTGATGCTGGGGTCCACTCTATGGAGAAACCTGCCTGTGGACACAATGCAGTGTAGAATCTTCCACTGCAGGTCCCCCACTCTCTTGGCGAGAGGCGGCTTGTACAGCACCCTCCACACCGGCCTGTGCCCCTCCTCTACAGCCAAGTAAGCTCGCCACTTAGAGTCTACCAGACCCCTTAGCCTACTATACTCTGTGGCTTTAACACACAATTTGTATATCTGTTTTCCATTCATTGTGTGAAAGATAATTTCCTCCACATTCTGCAATTTAAGCAAAGTCCCTCCATTCTCTCCACCCCCCTCACCTTCCTCACCTACTGCTGGTGACACGATCATCCCTGGAAATAAGGAAAGCTGTCTCTGCTCTGTGCCTCTGGACAACTCCTCCCTCAGGACTGCCTTGAGCCGCGGGGAGAGGCAGCCCCTCAACTCACCCATCAGTCTTTCTGCAAGCCTCTCTGAGTGCCAGCCTAGCTGTGCAGTTAGCTGGGAGGCAGTTAGCCAGCAGGAGAGCTCAAGGTTTAACAGGTGGACCATCCTGGTTACACCTGCTTTTAAAAAACTGGCACAGAGCGTCATCGACTGGAGGAAGTTAACTGGAAAGAGTGGATTAAAAAATAGGGGCTCCTCAAACAGGTCCTGCCCTGTCAAGGACTCCACATCCCTTTCCACCCTCACCAGCTGCCAGGCTTTTAAAATACTTTGATAAAAAGGAGGAAGTCCTGCTTTACTAAAACTGGTGTTCTCAATTAAAAACAGGTGTTTTCCTAACCCCAGCCCCCCAAATCTATTGAGAAGGAAACAGGCCAGCCTCTTCCAATGAGCCTCCTCCTCAGTGTACAGGAGTCTCTGAACCACCTGCAGTCTGAAGGCTGCCCCCCCTCATCACTAGGGAGGTAGAGGACTGCCGGCCTCAATCTGCATCTCCCGCTCCAAAACAACTCCAGCAATACTCTCTGGATCTCCTTCACCAGGCCCTGGGGTGGGTCCAGGCATACCAGCTTGTGCCACAAGCTAGAGGCCACCAGATTATTACTAACAAGCACCCAGCCCTTGAAGGACATTTGAGCCAGCAGTCCCTTCCACCTCTGCAGCCGCCCCCTCACCCTGTCCAACAAACCCTCCCAGTGTTTTTCTGTTCCGATTTCAATACCTGTTCTGTTCCCAGCCCCTCAGGCAGGAAAGGAGGGGTGCCCTCATCCCAGCTGCCTGACAGGAAGGTGTCACATTTTGCCAAGTTTACTCTGGCAGAAGATGCTCTCTGGAACTCATTTAGAGTCTGCTGCAGCACTTGGACATCTGCATCCCCACTCACAAACATAGTCACATTGTCTGCGTAGGCAGACACCTTCACTGTGGCAGAGGAGGGTGTGGAGGGCGAGGAGGGCACTGTCCATCCAGCTAGCCTGACCCTCAGCAGGTGCAGCAGAGGCTCTATAACCAGTGAATACAGCATACCAGACAGGGCACAGCCCTGCCTTATACCCCTGCACACTGGGAAGGGCTGACTCAGCCCATTCTTGATCTTTAAAATACTAATACTAATGTTGGAATATAAAAGCCGAATATAAGAAATAAAATCAGGACCGAATCCGAAGGCTTCCAGTGTATGAAAGAGGTAGGTGTGGTCGACTCTGTCGAAAGCCTTCTCTTGATCCAGGGAGACCATTCCTACATTAAAATCACAAATATCACTTACAGTTAAAAAATCTCTAATAAAAAATAAGTTATCAAAAATAGAGCGACCCGATATACAATATGTTTGATCCATATGTATTACAGTTCCAATAACACTTTTTAATCTATTAGCGATTGTTTTGGATAAAATCTTTAAATCAGAACATAAAATTGACACAGGTCTCCAATTTTTAAGCTGGCATAGGTCTCCCTTCTTGGGCAGCAGTGTAACCACTGCCCTACGGCAGCTAAGAGGCAGTTCCTTGTGGCTGAGGCTCTCTCTCAGAACCTGGAGCAAATCCTCCCCCATTATATCCCAGAAATTATTATAAAATTCTGCTGGCAGTCCATCGATCCCGGGAACCTTTCCGCTGGAGAGCTGCTTGACAGCGGCGGTCATCTCCTGGTGGGTCAGCGGTGCGTCCAGCTGAATCTGCTCCTTCTCACTGAGGCTGGGTAACCCCTGGAGCAGCCGCTCAGTGTCCTCTATGTTGCACAGTTCTTTATTATAAAGTTCCTTGTAAAAACGCACCGCCTCTCTGCTGATTTCCTCCCGGGTGTGCAGTTCTTTCCCACCAGGAGTCCTGATACAGCACAGCTGTCTACTGTCCGCTCTCTTCCTTTCCAGGTTGAAGAAGAAACTAGTGGGGGCATCCATGTCTCTCAACTCCATGAATCTGGAACGCACAATCGCCCCCTTCACTCTTTCCTTCAGCAAGCTCCCCAGCGCGATTTTCTGCTCTTTTAGGTTCTCCAGGGTCTGTTCTTTAAATTCTGAATTTAAACTTTCCTCTAGGAGGAGGATTTTGGACTCCAGTTCTCTCACGGCTGTGTTCAGTGACCTGGTTGCATTTATAGTATATTGTTGACAAAAACATTTAATTTGTATTTTGCCAATGTCCCACCACTGTCTTAAATCTTTATATTGTGCTTTTTCTTTTTTCCAAATTATCCAAAAAAGTTTGAATTGTTGCTTAAATTTTACATCTTGTAATAATTTTACATTGAAATGCCAGTAAGATGCTCTGTGGGGTTCTGATTGAATTATTACTGTAATTAATAGACAGTGGTGGTCAGAGAGACTACTGGGGATGATTCTTGCTTTGATAAATTTATTTAAATCGTTTTTAGAAGTATAAAACCGGTCTAGTCTTGCTCTATATACACAGTCTGTGTGATACTGAGACCAGGTGTATTGTCTTGAACTGGGGTGCAGGCATCTCCATATGTCAACCAGGTCACTGGACTCTAACAATGCAGCCAACTCTCTGGAGGACTGAGGGTGTGGTTCATCATTATTTCTATCAATATTAAAATTAACAGTACAATTAAAATCTCCTCCTACTACCACCACATCATTATTATTAATATTAAAAAGAGCTTGCTTTAATTTCTTAAAAAATAAAATTCGTTCCCCCCCTCTATTGGGGGCATAAATATTAATAAAAACATACACTGTACTGCCCAGCCTAGCTCTTACTTTTAAAATCCTCCCTTTCTCGATTTCATCCATATCTAGTAAAACTGCCCCCAGGCTGGGTTTAAAAAGCACGGCTACTCCTGCACTAGTACTAGCGCCGTGACTCATCACGCACAGCCCCTTCCACTCCGCTCGCCACGCCTCCTCATTCTC